>NW_010387664.1:31245-43002 GCF_000710305.1 Buceros rhinoceros silvestris
ACCCCCAGCACAGCTCTCAACCTCACAAGGGCAAGTAAGCTCCTTCCCCATGGCAAGCGGGTGCCCATGAAAGAGTTCTAAGAAATAGTAAATATTTAATATAGCAAAGGTGAGTTAGTTGATAGTAATAGCCTTTCAATTCTATGAAACTTTGTATTTTAAACAGAAAAATATACCAATTTATTAAGTATTCATTCATATACACATAGATACAGATACATAGATATAGATACAGATGAAAGCAGAACATCAACATGATGTTTTCACATAAAAAGAAAAGATGTAGAGAAATGAGTTTTTCATGTCTTTATTTTGTTCCTGTGTTGAATTTGTTTGGCACTGTTTCAGTAGTGGGGATGGGGTTGCTGGCATGGCTTCTGTAAGAAACTTCTCGAAAAGCTCCTCTGGCTCCAATTCATCCCTGCCTCTGGCCAAGACTGAGCACATTAGTCCTTTATTTTGTTCCTGTGTTGAATTTGTTTGGCACTGTTTCAGTAGTGGGGATGGGGTTGCTGGCATGGCTTCTGTAAGAAACTTCTCGAAAAGCTCCTCTGGCTCCAATTCATCCCTGCCTCTGGCCAAGACTGAGCACATCAGTCTTATCTGAGAATAAAAATATTTAAGAGTGGAAAGGTGTTTGGAAAGAGCCTTTGTTGTGGGAGCTCTCTTTTGTTTTGGAGTGGGTAGGATGGAAGGAGAGACAACTGTGTGGAAGGCAACCATGCGGTCACCCAGGTTAGTGAGGAAGAGGTTGGGGAGACATGCAGGAGCAGCCATTTCCCTTCGGTCCATGGCAGGCTGAGTCCGTGCAGTCCTCAGAGACCACCGGTGGAGGAAAGGTCATTTGGAAGCCCATGCAGAAGACCTCGAAAAGCTCCTCTGGCTCCAATTCATCCCTGCCTCTGGCCAAGACTGAGCACATCAGTCTTATCTGAGAATAAAAATATTTAAGAGTGGAAAGGTGTTTGGAAAGAGCCTTTGTTGTGGGAGCTCTCTTTTGTTTTGGAGTGGGTAGGATGGAAGGAGAGACAACTGTGTGGAAGGCAACCATGCGGTCACCCAGGTTAGTGAGGAAGAGGTTGGGGAGACATGCAGGAGCAGCCATTTCCCTTCGGTCCATGGCAGGCTGAGTCCGTGCAGTCCTCAGAGACCACCGGTGGAGGAAAGGTCATTTGGAAGCCCATGCAGAAGACTACTTTGGAGCAGGGAGTCATGGAGAAGCTAATGCTGGAGTAGAGAATTGTGGAGATGTTCACACTGGAGCAGGCAGTTGATCTTGAAACAGACCATGAGTCTGAGGGAGAGGCAGTTCATTGCTGGGAGAACCACTGCTCGCAGAAGACCCCCACACTAGCTTGAGGATTTCATGGAAGACTGGCTTCTGTGGAAGGGACAGCACGTTGCCACAAGATAGAACTGTAAGGAGTGTTTCCCTTGAAGAGAAGTGGCAGAAGCAGCATGGAGTGAACTGGGACTGGCCACGATCCCCATTCTGTGCCCCTCCCCACCCCTGCGCAAAGTTGGGGGAAGGAGGTAGCAAGGCCAGGCCTGGAAAGAAGGGAGGGGTAGGGGGAAAGATTTATTTGAGATTCTGTTGTTTCTCTCACTCTCCTACTCTAATTTGATCTGTGATTTGGTAGTGATTTTGTTGTTTAAATTAGACTGATTTTGATTCCACAAGTCAAATCTGTCTTTTGTCTGTGGCCATAATTGGTGAGTGAGTCCTCCCTGTCCTTTGTCTTGACCCTTAAGCCTTTTGTTGTATTCTCTCCTTTTGCAGTGATAGAACAACTGAGTGGTGCTTGGTTGCTAGCTGCGTTTAAACCACAACAGTTCCTTTTAAAGCGTTAAGTATGAACTGCCACCTGTGAAATTCAGTAATCTCTTCAGCAGTTACTCTATCTCTGGTCTCACTGAAAGCATTCACCGACATTTCTGGCCATATACGTACAGTGACAATAAGATAAAAAACAGAATAAAAAAAGTCTTGCAAGCAGAAGGGAAGCAAAATGAAATTCTGCTTGTTTGTTTGTTTGTTTGTTTGTTTGTTTGTTTGTTTGTTTTTCAAAGAACATCTAGTACTGTGTTTATTCAATGTGTGATTAGGTTTTCTTGTACTCCGTGAAAGGCTCCATGAAAGAAGACTAAGAAAGGCAAGTGCAGTTATGAGAGTTATGCACAGAGAATAAATTGTTCATCCTTTAATCAAAGAAGCTAGAAACCTGCTGGCTGAGGCAGTGGGCAGTGGGAAGAGAGAGGAACATGCAGTCACAAACCTCCAGGAGGCTGCAGAGTCACAGTCATTCTGTTTGCAGGGAAAAACCAAAGACTTCACTTAATGAGGACAGAAAGTCTAGACATAAAGAAAACAGAAAAAAAGATCACAGAAAAATGGGTCAGCAGAAACTAGAAATATTCAGAACACCTGTGGCCTGTAGCACCCTTCCACCCCACAGTTGTTCAGGAGAAGAGACCTGCAATATTTACCAGGGTTTTGATGCATCGATCATAGAACTGAATTCAGATCGGTTCACGGGTATGCACCAACATTAAAAGAAGTTATACAAAATGTACAAGACACAAGATTTTTTTGGTGCATAATTAGCAACCATAGTTGGACAAAACTGAAGAGTATGAACTAGTTTTATCACGGGAGGTTAATCAGATTTCTCCTGTGCAGCCATGAAACTAGTCACGTTTTTAAAAATTTCTCTGAGCTGCTCATTTCCTCTGCTGCTTGAAATGAGCCAACACCAACATTAATAAAATTAGAAAATCCATGATAGTTAATCTGTGGACTGTGTCTACTTAGAGCATTCTGAATAACCAGGTCAGAAAGCTTTCTTGTCAAAAGCTATTGTTCTTCAACTGAATTAAGGAGTGTTGCCCTTTTAATGAAGGATTATTATTTTAATGAAAGATTAATGAGGGACAACTATTGCTCTTCAAGGAAAGAAACAGCAACAGAAATTGGTATTTCACATTTAATCAATTACATGTGTGCAACTATCTATGGTATTCTCTTAAGGCCACTTCAACACAAGTCAGAGATCACATGTGCAAGCTTCGTTTGTACTAGGCAACACAAACCGTGATAAAGGTAGCTGATCCTAAACTCTAGCATCACTGTTCCTAAAAAGCAGCAGGTTGAGATATGGATCTGTAAAATAAAATAGTTTAGCAAGGCCCACATTTTTCTTCCTCACTCTAATAACATTTAGGTGCCTGTAAAATTATCTATAGCTAAGTTAAAAACTTCGGCTTTTCTCAAATCCACATTTCAGTAGGCTCTGCCTTCAGTAGGCTCTACTGTCTTACTTAGACAGAATTTTTGATGTCAAGAATATGGTTAAAATTGCTTTTGACAAATCTATGGTTTATGGTACATTTGCTAGATCTTCTAAATAACCGTGGGTGCAATTTGAGAATGATTTGTTATTCCTATTGGATTATGAGCACAACAGGAACTGGATGTGAGAGAATTTCTGTTTACTGCCTGATGTGGTTGTCTGAGCTGCATTATCTGAAAGAAGGCTGAAGTGCAAAATGCCAGTGGTTTTGACTTAATTCTGCTTACAGATATGGACTTGGTCTTTAACTAACATTCACAAAACTGTCACATACTAGCCCAAGAGATTTACCACCTTAGAAATACAGTAGCTCCACTATGAACTGCGAGAGCTGACAAGTAATTTAGGATTTCTTTTTTCCTATAGTTCATTTTAGATATTTACTATAGGACCATACAAACCACTTTCATGCTGTTTCATATAAACAAATAGTTTTGCTGGGCTATCTTAGAATCCTGCTGGCACATATTTTGCTGAGTTATTGTAACTCATGTCTCTTTATTCCCAAATTAGACATCACAAGATTACTTTCAAAGTTTTGCATTAAAAGTAGATGAACACAGTCTATAAAATTGTACAGCAAGAGTCCTCGTTGGTATTGTCTGAATGAATCATATTCAAAGCCAATAGTTTGTTGCTTATGGGCTATTCTCCTTTGCTGATAGGATTAGCAAACAAATTGATGAATAAATCTCCCTAGAAATAAGAATGTATAAACTTACAGTAGTGTTCTATTGGTTTTTTCTACACCATTTTAACTTCTGAAATTTCTTCATAAGAACCTTCTTTACATAATGAGAACTTTTGTGTAGTTTTCTTTTCAGCATAAGACTGTGTTTTAGTTTAAGGTATGTTTGTTTCAAAAGCAAGGGAAGAGATTTTATGTATACATCTGGTCCAGAGAGCAAACTAGAAATAAACCCATTATTTTCACAGGGGTTGATCATTCATTCAACCTATAGAATACCAATGCGCAGGAAGTATAAGAAACATCTAAAGGTAGCCAAGTTGATGATAATATCAATATAATCTATTTCTAGGTCTGTGAAGCGTAGGCTTAGTGATATTGACAGGAGTGTGTTGAAAATAAACTGAGCCTTCATTGGCCTAGAGGATTTCCTTGTATAGTCGCAACAGTTCACAGAGGGTTTAGCACTTTTAAGGCCAAGAAATGCAGTCCTCCAGGATTCAGAAAGCCTCAGCTTTCCCTGCCCCCATCACGGTACCTTGTTATTTACCGTATTGTGGTAACTCTTGGTGCAAGAAGCAAAGTGAATAGAAAGGACTGGTGAGGGAAAATGGCCAGGAGATTTTCTCTGGAAAATGGAGAGGAAACAGAACAGAAAAGTAGCACTTTTTGCTTTGGGAACCATGGCTCAAACTCTGCAGTCACTTGATGAGAAATTCATTCATGCTTACATATTTGTTACCTACATATTTGTATTAGCAAGAATGGGCTAGGTAGTACCTAGCAAGGCAAGTATTTTATAAGTCATAAATAGGAAAGGAATTAAAAACATACAAAAACTTCTTCAAAGGGATAGATGCCAAGTAGAGAAAAATAAAAAACAATTGTGTTTTCTTTTTTCTTTCTTTTTTTTTTTTCTGAGAAAGGGATCTTAATCAAAGAATAATGTATATATAGGTGATGTGCCTATTTAACACTTTCACTATTTGTCTCCATTTGCTACAAGCCAAACATGAAAAGTCAGACGCGTAGAGTCTTTGACATCAATACATGGCCGCAAAGAAGAACTATTAGTCCACTTAAGTCTTGCCTTTCCAGTTGTTGTAAAAAATGCAACAATGTGGGAAACACCCTTTGACAGAAGGAGGTTTCGGCAAGTTGTAGAGGACATCCCCAAGTTCTCCCACTCAGAGTCACCCACTGGCCCGAATAATTCTTCATTGCATGTAGCAGAGCATGAACAGTGAAATATTTTCCCTGGGGTCAGAAATAGGGAAAATAAGTGTTTTATGCAATGATACCACTTCCACGTTTGGCATTGTAGTATATATTCAGTTGGAGGTTTGCTACCCTCTATGGTGTAACAGCTATCCCTTAAGAAGTCTTGTTGCCATCATAACAATAAGATATATGCAGTTGGAGTGACCCATTGGCACAAATACTCGCGTTCAGATACTAATGTAACTTTCCAGAATGAAGGATCAATGGAGCATACCTAGTGTGTGAGGTCAGAAAACTTGTCAGAAAACCTAAATTAGATTCCAAGGCTCCTTGTGGAGACACTGGACCAAGTTTTATGCTTCCAAGTGGAAATCAGTGAAGTCTTCATGATGAAAGAACCAACTAATGTGAGTGAGAAGAAAGAGCTAAGCACAGGATGTATTTAATTGCAAGCCTTCTGAGAGCTTGTGTTCTGTGAGTCAGGCTGCATTTCTTGCAGTCGGGATCCAGGTAGCTGGGCCTTTGTGCAAGGATAATTATCCAACTGAGCAGATGAAGATTTTCAAAGCCCAGAAGCCACATCAAGTAGCAATTTTGTCTAGAGAATTATCCCCAAAATGGACAACCTGGATTAAATTTCTCTCATAGTTGCTCAGAATACACATACTGTGACAGTGCTTCAACCTTTGGCTCTTGTGGTGAAGTAGAAGGAAAGAGGGAGACGACACTAGAACCAAAGGATGACAGCCAAGAAGAGCTAATTGCTGCCCAATGAGAAAGGTGCTCAGGGTCAAAGTGGATGCCTGGTGTTTTAGTCCCTGCTGCTAAGAGTGTGGGTGCACTTATGTTCACCATTCGCTAGATAAAGAGCAGGTTTGTAACAATGTCCAGCCACAATCTCTATCTAGAGTGTGGTACATTACCCCGTAGGGAATAGAGAATTCACTACAAAGTAGTACATCTGTGCAGAATAACAGAATCACAGAGTGGCTGAGGTTGGATGGGATCCCTGGAGGTCGTCTGGTCCAACTGTCCTGCTCGAGCATTTTCAACCTAAACAGATTGGCCAGGACTATATTCAGACAGCTTTTGAATATCTCCAAGGAGGGGGGGACTCCACAGTCTCTTTGGGCAACCTCCACCAGTGCTCAGTCAGTTTCACAGCAAAAAGGAGTTTCCTTTTATTCAGATGGAACCTCCTGCACGTGTTAAAAACATATTCAGCAAGCACAAAATATGTCAGGTTTCGTTATATGTTAAGTTGGATAAACTGGATAGAATTGACACCTCTGATGATGTGGTGAGAGTCCTTTATCCCAAATGTCAATGTTAGAAAGGTTCAGAAAATCTAGGTTCAGTCTACTCTTCCTGCACAATAGGGTTAAGTGTTTCTAATATCCTTAAACAAAAAATGACTAAAATGTATAAATGTTAATTAAAAGTCTTCTTCAAGTACAGAAAGTAAAGCTGAAGAAGTTTGAACAACTGTGAGTAGAATAGAGATTAGAATAAAAACTTAGATGCAACCCTATTTGCAGTAGTTACTAATATACTTCCTGATGATTAATACTCTTCATCAGAGAAGTCATACAGAGAATGACAAGGAGATTTCCTTCTCAACAAGAAATTTACAAATGAAAACAATCACAGACGCATTCTGTGTCCAGCTTTGACATCAGATAACTTAAAGCTCCGCTATTTCAAAGCCCTTTTCCTACCAAATTTAGGATGACTGGGGAGTATTCAGGATGAAATCCAGATATTGTTTTATCATTTGACATATATTATACAATTATTTGTATAAAATGGCAAAAGAATTAGGAGTTATCATAAAAAAATGAATCTGAGTTTCCTCACTGACTCATAATTTCTGAACATATCTTAATTTCAGTGGATTATTTACTCAAGTCAAATTGAATGATAAACGCAGTCTAATATAAAACTGTAGTGTACAATGGTTTTTAGTTTTCCTGCATTTCAGTCTTTCATAGATCTTTGTCCCTAAATAGACCTGCTCCATTTTCCTCTCTTTATGAGAACGTGAAAACGGATGGTGAAAAAATAACGGTAGCAACCGTTGCTTGATGAAGCGTCATGATCCACCTTGCAAATAAACTCCAACATAAAATTTTCTGGAAAAATTAGACTGCAGTCTAAACACAGGCTTCAGTGACTTTGAACCTAGAGATAAGTGATCACTATGATTATTTACAATCATAGCCTGTCATGTTAAGTTATTGTCTCGTACGTGAGGGTACGTAATAACCCAGCCTCTGATGTAAAACCCATATGACCCTTCTGTCAATTAGAGACATTAAATCATTTTCATGAATAAATAACTGCTACAATATGTATTTGTAAATGTGCACACTATAGTTTAAAACACTGCTAATCATGAGTAGTCATTAGTATATGGATACTGACTTACACATATCGCATTCAACAACCAAGCACACTTCAATATCGTTATAACTCACATCAAAATGCTCTTTCAAGCACTATTTTTTTGCCCCTAGCATAACATTTCACTTCTCAGTACAGCTCAGAAAATGTTTTTTATTTAAAATCTGAGTCACTTCGATGATCTAGTTCCAACAAGTTACCTGAGTTACTGAACTGACCTTTCAACAAAACCGTAAAATGAGAAGCGCAAGTCAAAATCAGCTTTCTCATGTTCTTCACACCGTTCAAAAGACCTTGTAAGATTCATCTGAACATGTCCTGGACATAGTAAAACTGAGCAATCAAAGATGAAGGGAACAAGGACAAAAATTAAATACTCTATATGAAATAAGAACAGTTGCTATTCTGCAGCTTGTCTTAGCTGCAGCTAGGCCATAGGACAGAATGACAACAGAAAAGGGGAAGGGTTTCTTTATCCTATGCTGCCACCCCTATGCATGAATGATTTTTCAGTAAAATCTGCTTTCTGACTCTTTTCTTCTGACCCACCCCTACAAGCTAGCAAAGGTTACTTATTAGTAACACTTATTTGCTAAAAGATAGAGCATGTATCATCAGCTGATTTGTTCCTTTACAGAAGAAGAAAATGGTTTTGCTGAAGAAAGTATTGTTTCTATTATGCAGACAGGTGATGAATTTTTTTTAAGTTAAGTTGTAAAAAGAAGCAAAATTCCACGAAACATCTTGGTTGAGATCTAGAAAGTCTAAGGCCCACAGAAGCAGTTTATGGGATTGAAATGGTGTGCTGGTTTTGGCTGGGGTAGAGTTAATTTTCTTCCCAGTATCTGCTATGGGGCTGTGTTTTGGATTTGTGCTGACAACAGTGTTGATAATACAGGGACGTTTTCATTATTGCTGAGCAGTGCTTGCACAGAGTCAAGTCCTTCTCTGCTTCTCACACCAACCCGTCAGCGAGTAGTCTGGGGTTGCTCAAGAGGTTGGGAGCAGACACATTCAGGACATGTGACACCAACTGACCAAAGGGATATTCCATACTGTATGATGTCATCCTCAGCAATAAAAATCTAGGGGAAGAAGGAGGAAGGGAAGACATTTGGAGTTATGACACTTGTCTTCCCAAGCAACTCTTATGTGTGGTGGAGCCCTGCTTTCCTGGAGATGACTGAACATCTGCCTGGCAACAGGAAGTGATGAATCACAGAATCGTAGAATGGTTTGGGTTTGAAGGGACTTTTAAAGGCCAGCTAGCCTAATGGACCTTTAAACATCACCTAATGAGCAGGGACATCTTTAACTAGATCAGGTTGCTCAGAGCCCCGACCAACCTCACCTGGAACGTTTCCAGGAATGAGGCATCTACCATCTCTCTGGGCAAGCTCTTCCAGAGTTTCACCACCCTCATGGTAAAAAAAGTCTTCCTTATATCTTATCTAAATCTCCCCTCTTTTACTTTCAAACCATCACCCCTTGTCTCTTTATATACTGAAAGACCACAATAAGGTCTCCCTGCAGCCCTCTCTTCTCCAGGCTGAACAACCCCAACTCTCTCAGCCTTTCTTCACAGCAGAGGTGTTCCATCCGTCTGATCATTTTTGTGGCCCTCCTCTGGAGCCACTTGAGCAGGTCTTATACTGAGGACTCCAGGTTAAGTCTCACCAGAGCAGAGGTGGAGAATAACCTCTCTTCAATTTCCTGCTTTGCTTGGCTTCTGTACTCAGCTTTTGCTTTATCTGTTAAAATGACTTTTTCTCAACCCAGAAGTTTTCTCACTTTTGGTCTTCTGATTCTCTTCCCCATCCCAATCAGGGGAGAGTGAGCTAGTGGTTGTTTGGTGCTTATGTACCGGCTGGGGTTAAAACACAACAAAAGGATATAGATAAAAATACTCATACAGTATTCATTTAATTGTGTAACTTTATAAAAATTGTATTTCTGAATGTTCAGCAAAAACCGAAATAAGATCAAATATATTATAATTACACCAATTTAACCTAATGACTGGATTCCACTGCTATTTATGTCATGTTTTAAACTTGTGTGTTTTTCTGTGAAAGAAGAGCCTAAAAGTAAGCAGCTAAAGTACAACAAATAGGCTAATTGTGTCTTGGTTTGCCATCAGACACAAAGTGGTTTAACTTCCTTCCTCTCACAATGTACCAATCAGCTTCAATCATCAATAAAGAATCAGTGACTGGTATGTGATACAATTGGAACCAATTGCTTATGAGAAAACTGAGATTTGAAGGAATTTACCTTACTGGAGAAAACCAAGTGTCGAGAATGGCAATCCAGAAAAGGGAACAGCCTCTCTGTGCTTTGCCCCTGAAGTACATAAAGTTCCCTTAGTGTTATCCATTGTGGACATTCAGGAAAAGTCATTCTCACTACTTTTAAATGGTATTCATGGGTGCATCCACACATCTGTTGAAGATGTTACCCATCACAGACCTTTTCAGGGAAAGACCAGCTGTGCACTTATGGTTTCATTCATGGGTGTCTGTTTCGTATAAGCACCCATATAAGTGCGGGTACAATGTAGCCAGCCAAATGACCAAGCATGTATCTGGCCAGTGAGGTGAGCTGCCACAAAAACCAGAAGCTAGGTTAGTACAAAACTAGTTATTCCTCTGAGAGCAGATGTGGAGACAAGCGCTATGCTCCTTTCCTCCTTTGTCTTCTGTCTCTCATAATCCCCAAATCTGAAAAGGTCAGTATCTTGGAAAAAGTTCAAGTCATTTAGTAACATGCACACGAGATTTCTACAAAATACACTATGTATGACCTTTAAGATGTTTTAAAGTGTTGTGTTGCCAATTCACTTTTCCTTGGCATTGTCCAGCTGGGAATGAAGTGTACCTCCCAAATAACAACAAAAGTTAGCCGATAGACATGGAACATACAGTGACACGGATGAAAATCAGAGACATGACTCTGAAGAATATGCATACATCTGCTCAAATATTACTGCCAAATGTACCTCTAAACTCACTTCTTACTGTCTGTGGCCACAGGTATGAAAACTGCATTTCCTTCAGTCGGAAAGATCCTCTGCTATAAATGAAGAAATAAATTTTAAAAAGAAATTTCAGAACACAAAGGATCAAGACATGCAGGAATATTTCTGCCTGTTCAATGTATCTTATTTGAATGCTTTTTCAATGGCTGGTTGCATGCAAGTACACTACATAATTCGTGTTTAGGAATTTTGCCTGCCTGCCACTAAACTGCTGTTATTAGAAAAGGAGACCTGATTATGGGACCTAGTGTATTATTTTTATTTATTCAATATTCCCAAATGGTACTGGGCAACTGGCTCTCAGCAGCACTGCTTGAGCAGGGGAGTTAGAGATGATCTCCCGAAGCACCTTCCACCCTCAACCATTCTGTGAAATTCCCATGTCTTTCCCATGCTGAGCTACCTGCAGCCTATCGGGTGTATTAGTGTATATACACTACACAAGTATTTCTTCACACAAGGGCAGGGTTTTTTTGTCAAGAGCCTTCTAATAGAAGATGCTTTTTTATCCACTCTCTTTAAAGCTATTCACTATCAAGGATCAAATTGCTTCTCTTCTGTCCTGCTCACAGAGAAAGAAAATCCCCCCTTTGTTTCTGTTTGTGTCATTTCCCAGATGCTTGTCAATTGGACAAATTGTCCTGCCTTTCTCTCTTTCTCCACTTCTACACCAGTCCTCAAGGTCTTTGAAATCCTTTTCTCTTACTGAAGTAATATGCCAAATATTGTCAGTAATGGAGCAACCTCCATTCGAACTCTCTTTCCAGTTCCCTAGCATGGTAAGTAATTCTCACCTGTCACAGGAAAGGAAGGGTGGCCATTTTCACTGTTGGAAGCACTCATTAAAAAAAAAGTTCCAGGGAACAGTTAGTTTTGTCTTTGCACTTGCTTCTCCTTGCAACTCTTGTTACACTTTTATTTTCATTTAATTGCTTTGACTTATTTTTATGTCTTTTTATGCCTAACTAACTGCACTCCTGATACCAAGGCAGATACTATTAATAAACAGGAGGTGAGAAGGATCATAACAATCATCAATCAAATTTCTGATTCCTGCT
>NW_010387664.1:43128-47044 GCF_000710305.1 Buceros rhinoceros silvestris
GGTCCTGGTCTTGTCCATGTGCCCCACTGAATGTATCTTTGCCATAGACAGTACTATCCATAGGGTAAAATATAGAGTTTTAGGTGTTGTTTTGGAGCACATACAAGCTCCGTTGGATGATCAACTTGCAAGCTGTCTGCAGTGCCGAGAGTAAGTGAAAGGTTTGACAGAGAAAAATAGGTGTTGGCAAAATTGCTTCATCTGCATTGTAAAGGGAAATTTGAAATCACTTTTCTATAAGCTTGAGATACTAATCAATAAAAGGGTGTTATTGTGAAGTGGAGCGACTCTTTCCTCTGAAAATTCCTTTTGCTAACAATCAGAAATGATTCTTGAAATGACCCAGTTTGGAAATGGCCTGAAGGAAAAATAAGGTTTTGGTTTTCTTTTTCTTGAAATTTGCTGGTTCTCCATTAGTTTTCAGGGAAAAAAAAAAACCCAAAAACCAAAACTTGAACATCTTAGTTATCTTCCCCAAATAACCATGTTCAACAGGTACAAAACTGGTGCTCACACCAAATTCAACTTTTTAAAAAAGCAGGAACAATTAAAAAGAGGAAGAAAAACACAAAAAAATTTAATCTACAGGGGCGTTTTACAGCAAGAGCAGAGGCCATATTTGCATTAACTGCATCAACTGTAGGAGTAAAAGTGATGATTTCTGTTTCCGCATTTAAGTTGCTATATAATGCTAAGTGGGTTGTTTATCTTCTCTCTCTCAATTTTCCCACCTGTAAGGTATGTCTAATGGAATGTTGTTAGGATTAATATATTTGTTCACCGCTTTGAGACCTTTGGATATGACAGGCTGTTGCTAAATTATGAGAGATCATACAAAATTAGTATGCATCACTGAAAGGCATATCCTATTGGGCTGTTTGCTTTATTCTTCAGTGTCTAAACAAGTCAGTATACATTTATGGTAACAGTGTCACCTTCTACATCTTGGGTTGTTTCCCTGTTCACAAAGGATAAAGAACATTTTAGGATAAAAGTTTAAGTAGAAATTTAATTTAGGAAAATATATCTTACTATTGAAATTAGTGTATATTTCTGTGGGTTTATGTGTAATGATGTAAAGTATTCTGTAGAGTTTTGAGAAACAGAAAAATTTGTCCCTCAGAAAATTCAGTCTTTTCCATCTCTCAGTACTGACAGTCAGAGAATTATTATCAGTCTGTGCCTAACTGGGCTCAGAACATCCTGTGCGTGAAATGTAGCCACTAGCTGGTGGTTACATGGCCAGGAGTTTAAGCCAGGAAACAGTCATCTTAAAGCTCATGGCTAACTATCAGTTCCACTTGTTGACATATAATTGGTTTGTGTTGCAAACACAGATATTATTCGTGGAAGTAGAGACTGTCAATGCTGCATAGGACCTTTAACAAGCAGCAGCAAGGACTTTCAAATCAATTGGAGTGAGCAGCAAGAGTAATGACCAGCTTTGAACTGTTTGCAACCTCAAAGGGAGAACAAACTTTCAAAGATTGCCTCTGCAGCTTTCTAATTAGGGATCACGTTGCTGTAGATTTCTCTTATTTCCCAGCCACCTAAAACTGCCTGTTTGTGGCATGCTTGATGGGCACATATGCATCAGCTTGACTAGACTGGGTAGCTCAGGGCCTGTCTCAAGTCTAAACTCCACCAGGATGAGAAAATTTTAGTTCCTCAGTGTATACTGAATAAGGGACTTACTGCGTCTTTGGAGTCATCAAAATATTGGCTGCTACTTTACTTTAAAATACCCGGAGAAGGAGGTACTGTTAATCTGCATCTCTTTTATTTGGCTGTCTAATGAGAAAGGACCTGGAGCCTGGAGTCAGCGTACAGACTTCATGTGACCAAGAGGCATGAACTGCACACCAAACTTCTCTGTCCTACAACTGCAAGGTATTTACGGGCCTTCTTCCTCCTCCTAATACAATTTGAATAAGAGATCAAAGAGAAAGAAAGTTTTAGTCCTCAATATATGGTCTACTCCAGTATCATATACCCCTGTATTCTATGCTGCTTCGAAGTGCAAAAATATAAAACCAATCCGAGCCCTACAGCCGCTATTTTAGTCTACCAGCCACCCACACAGTTTGAAAGTAAGGCCTTGAAGAGAAGATTAAGGCCTTTAAATGCTGAGTGGAGAAAATTGCCTGCTCAGAGCATTTTGTAAAGCTCTGGAATGCTAGAAAAAGGAAAGTAAGGATTTTAAACATTTTTCTTCCGTCTATTCAGCTGGCAGGGTTGGCAAGTCAAGGCTATGTTTAGCTGGAGTGCAACACTTAAATCAGTAAATATTGTCTCTTTGGGAAACACTGTTCATGGTATTCTGTATTTAAGAAGGAACATACGCTTTTGGGTTTGTTGCTGGCAAGTTAAGCTATATGAATGTTCCTTAAAAAGAGTATTCTAGACAATGGCTGTGCCTGTGCCCAAGAGCCATGTTATGACCTTTCTAGCAGTAAGAGAGTGAGTCATTGTACAACCAGCCTTAACCTAAATTCTTTTTGTAGTTTCACTACTGAGCCTACCTTGAATTCTTTCACTTTTGCATCTTTTATTTAGTGCAATTAACTAGATATGTTTGCTAAAAGAAGACTAAGAACTTTCTCAACAGCCCTATACAAATCCTGTCTAGTAGGACAGAACAATGAAAACAGACTAGTTTCTTTGTGTGAGCTTTCCACCTTATTTAGAAAAAAATTCTGAATAGTGCAGAATGCTGATGTTCGAAATAAAAATTAAGAAAAGCTCAGCATCTCCTGAATGGTCAAATAAATCCCTGCCTATCATCAGCCAGATAAACTTGTTAATTACAGAAAGGTCTCTAGGTAGTTATCATAGAGGTAGATCTGCATTTAGGAAATTTATTAAAAAATAATTAATTAACTTTATCATTTTCCACCTACGGTGTTGAAAACTCAATCACTAGTGGTCAGGTAGGAATTAGACAATCTTCCCCCATAAAGGTGATGGGATCAGTAGATCAAATGAAGTGCATCTGTATCGATGCACGCAGCATGAGCAACAAGAAGGAGGAGCTGGAAGCCATTGTACAGCAGAAAAACTATGATGTAGTTGCCATCACAGAAATGTGGTGGGAAGATTCACACAACTGGAGTGCTGCAATGGATGGCTATAAACTCTTCAGAAGGGATAGGCCAGAAAAGAGAGGCGGTGGAGTGACCCTGTATGTTAAGGAGTATTTTGATTTTCTTGAGCTTGATGATGGTTCAATAGGGTAAGAATCAGAGGGAAGGCCACCAAGGCAGATATCATGGTGCGAGCCTGTTACAGACTACCCAACCAGGATCGAGAGGCAGATGAAATTCTATAAACAGTTGGGAGAAGTCTCACAATCACTATCACTTGTTCTCATGGAGAACTTCAACTTAGCAGATGTCTGCTGAAAACATGATACAGCAAGGAGCAAACAGTCTAGGAGGTTTCTGGAGTGTGTGGAAGACAACTTTCTGACACAGCTGGTGAGGGAGCCAACCAGGGAAAGCTGACTGCTAGATCTTTGTCAGTGAACAGAGAAGGACTTGTGGGTGATGTGAAGGCTGGTGGTCATCTTGGGCATAGTGATCATGAAATGGTAGAGTTCTCAATTTTTGAGGAAGTAGGGAGGGGAGTTAGTAGAACCACCACCTTGAACTTCAAGAGGGCAGACTTTGACCTGTTTAGGTGGTCATCTTGGGCATAGTGATCATGAAATGGTAGAGTTCTCAATTTTTGAGGAAGTAGGGAGGGGAGTTAGTAGAACCACCACCTTGAACTTCAAGAGGGCAGACTTTGACCTGTTTAGGATCCTGTTTGACAGAGCCTCTTGGGAGGCAATCCTAAAGAGCAAAAGGAGTCCAGGAAGACTGGACATTCTTAAAGAAATATTTAAGGTACAGGAGCAGGAGAGCTGGCCTGCTGA
>NW_010387664.1:47188-48070 GCF_000710305.1 Buceros rhinoceros silvestris
CTGAACTGAGAACTTCAGAACTGAGGAAGAAAAGGAAAGTCTATGACCTATGGAAAAATGGGCAGGCCACTCAGGAAGACTACAAAGATGTTTTGAGGCTGTGCAGGGAGAAAATTAGAAGGACTAAAGCCCAGCTAGAACTTAATCTGGCCACTGCCATGGAAGACTATTAAACTTGTTTCTATAAATCCATTAAGAACAAAAGGAGAGCTACTTCCTCTACTGGGTGCAGGGGGAGATAGTGGCCAAGGATGAGGAAAAGTCTGAGGTACTGAACACCTTCTTTGCCTCAATCTTTTGTATTAGCATTCGTTTTTCTCTGAGGCCCCATCCCAGAGATGGGGAGTGGAATGAAGCCCCATAATCCAAGAGCAAAATGGTCAGTGATGTACTACACCACTTAGATGCACACAAGTCTACAGGCCAGATGGGATCCATCAAAGCATACTGAGGGAACTGACAGAAGTGCTCACCAAGACACTTTCCATCATTTATCAGCAGTCCTGGCTAATGGGGGAGGTCCCCATTGACTGGAGGTTAGTAAATGTGACTCCCATCTACAAGAAGGACTGGAAGGAGGATCCAGGGAACTACAGGCCTGTCACTCTGACCTTGGTACTGAAGGTTATGGAGCAGACCATCTTGAGTGACATCATGCGGCATGTACAGGACACCCAGGTGATCAGGCCCTGACAGCATGGATTTATGAGAGCTAGGTCCTGCATGACCAACTTGAGCTCTTTCTATGGCAAGGTGACCCATTTAGTGGATGAGGTACAGGCTGTGGATGGTGTCTACCAAGACTTTACTAAAGCCTTTGACACTGTTTCCCACAGCATTCTCCTGCAGAAACTGGCTGGTCACGGCTTTTTTGGGTGTAGT
>NW_010387664.1:48512-57207 GCF_000710305.1 Buceros rhinoceros silvestris
GCATCCTCAGTAAGTTTGCAGATGACACCAAGTTAGGCAGAAGTCTTGACCTACTTGAGGGTTGGGAGGCTATGCAGAGGGATCTGGACAGGATGGATCGATGGGCCAAGACCAACTGTGTGAGGTTCAACAAGGCCAAGTGCTGGCTCCTGCACCTGGGTCACAATCCCTGCAATGCTACAGGCTGGAGGAGGAGTGGCTGGAAAGGTGCCCAGCAGAAAAGGACCTGGGGGTATTGGTCAACAGCCAACTGAATAGGAGCCAGCAGTCTGCCCAGGTGGCCAAGAAGGCCAATGGCATCCTGGTTTGTGTCAGCAATAGTGTGGCCAGCAGGAGCAGGGAAGTGATTGTCCCCCTCACCCACTGGTGAGGCCACACCTAGAATATCATGTCCAGTTTTGGGCTGCTGACTACAAGAAGAACATTGAGGTGCTGGAGTGTGTCCAAAGAAGGGCTACGAAGCTGGTGAAGGGTTTAGAGAACAAGTCTTATGAGGAGCAGCTGAGGGAACTGCAGTTAGCCTGCAGAAAATGAGGCTCAGTAGTGACCTTATCACTCTTTACAGCTACCTGAAAGGAGGCTGTAGCGAGGTGGGGGTTGGTCTCTTCTCCCAAGTAACAAGTGATAGGATGAGAGGAAACGGCGTCAAGTTGCATCAGGGAAGATTTAGTTTGGACAGTGGGAAAAATTTCTTTACAGAAAGGGTTGTGAAGCACTGGAACAGGCTGCCCAAGAAAGTGGTGGAGTGACCATCCCTGGAAGTATTCAAAAGACACAGATGTGGTGCTGCAGGACAAGGTTTAGTGGTGACTTGGCAGTGCTAGGTTAACGGTTGGACTCCATGATCTTAAAAGTCTCTTTCAACTAAAATGATCCTGTGATTCTGTGATTCTATGATTCTATAAGAAAGTGGAGGAGTTAATAATACTCACTCCTGTATTTAAATAATGATCTGACTTTTAATTTAAATAACTCAACAAGAATATTAACAATAGCAAGAAGTAATAGATTTGTCTATTTGCACCATAATAGTTCCTGTTGACTCCTAATGCAGTTGTTCTTCTCTTGTAGTTATCAATACTGCTGCAATTACATTGGCCCCACTGGATATCCTTTCACAACCCTCAGCCAGACATTATACTTTTAAATAAATGGGGGTTTGTGCCCTAACCTAGCAAAGACTTGCACAAAGACTTTTAGTCTTTGTCTTCTGGGACATCAGCAGTTTCTACATACACAAGGTTTAAAAGCAAGTATATAGTGAGATAAATTAAAGATTTAGTATTTCCTTCAAATCTACAGAATTGTTGTTAGGTAGAACACTAACAAATGCTGTAGTTTAGTACGTTCTTTGGCCCTTATTACTAAATTTCTTCAAACATCTCTCAGACTATAACCTTTTAAAGTTTTAATTTTGGTTTGAGCTGATGGAAGATGCCCGACTTTGATTTCATCATAACTGAAAGAAAAGGTGGTTTACTTCCATGCTGACAGGCATCTTTAATTTGCCTGGGGAAAATACAGTAAGAGGTAACTACAGATTTTGAAAAAAGCCTTGAACTGACTACTTTTTTAAAAATAGATGTGCTGAAATATTATTGGCTTCCTTGCCTTTTTTTTTTTTTTCTTTTTGGCTATATTACATTGTTATACTCCTGCCTTATTTGGTGTTTATTTTTTGATTTGTCCATTCCATGGGTTATAATTGGGGGGTTTGTTTGGGTTTTATTTTATTATAATAATTGATATTTTTCTAAAATTAGTCTGTTTTTAATTATGAAATGCAACTTTTCTAATACCTTTTCCTAATGCAAGCTTCAATAATTTCTTTCTCTCTTGCATGCAGTCATATTGAATTTCATACTTCCTACATATTTTACTTAAAAGGTTACTTATTTCTTTTATTTAATGTTTTGCATATTACTTAGAATGGGTTGAATGACCCAAAATCTCACGCAGGAAATTTCTTGAGCTCATTACATTAAATATAACTTAATTGCTAAAAATGTACCAGTCTATAATATAATCAACTTCTTAACTTTGTCTTTGCGTATATAGCTTCAAATTATTGCCATCATTGTAACTTCTTTGTTGTAATAAAAGAGTCTTAGCCATTCACTAACAAGCAATTGCAAGTTTCTTCTCTCTTTCCTTCCAATCTTACTTACACTTATATTTCCAGATTTATTTTCTCTTTCAAGTCACTCTTTATTTTATCTCTTTATGACTGAACTAACTCTGTTGGCCTCAGTAGAACTGCTTTTTTTCTGATCTCTCTACACTTGCCTCATTTAAGTTACTTCTCTAATACAAATAAGGTAGAAATTGGAAAATGAGTTGATATGAAAAGAGAAAATAGCTTATCATTTTTTTACAGGAAAAATAATGGAAAGTCATTATTTTAGAAGGGGATTGAAGAAATTTTTGTCTTTTGAAAATATTAGTGAAAAAGAAGAAAGAAAGAGTTACAGGTGGGATGCAATTGGTAACTGTCAAAAAATTCCAGCAGTTGCCACAAATCCCTAGGCAGTTCATGAATGCCTGATATTAAAGCACAGAATTCACATTAGGATAGCAACGTTACTTTAGAAATGTCTTTTCTTCTGTTTTAATAAACTAATTATTGTTAAATTAATGTAATCTGTAATCTGGATACAGCTGATCTTCTACAAATGCAGAGCCTAGCACAACAGAGGTTTGGAATGTCGCATGCCAGCAAGTTAGGCACCATGTCCTCTCACCCATTCACCACCTTGTAGCAAGAGATTTATTTTGACCCTTTAATGTCCTTTACAAAATCATGACTTCAGAATAAATTATTATCTTGAAAGAACACAGATAGTTATGGATTGCTGCTTAACTTGTCAAAACAACTCACAGCAAATGAAGCCTAACCATGGTGAAATATCTGTCTGCTTCATCACAGTACAAGCCTATATATAACCACAGATGAAAACTGAAAAATGATAATTTGATGCCAGAGCTTTGCACTGTTATACAAAGATCAGAGATGGTGTCTCCAACACAAACTCTAATATCTTTAGTAGAGCAGAACCTTGATTAATGTCTTGTCAAGATACTCAGTAACTTTTAACTATCATTGGAAGAACCCCTGTCCTATACATGACTCTGGAGAAGGGATCTGAACACAGATTTCTGTGTATGAAACTTAAATGCCTAAGTCCCGTTTAGTCATCGCTGAACATAAACCTGCTTCAAGTTTGATCTAGAAGCAGCTCAGTTGTATTGCTGCTATTGTATGCTTCAGCTCTGTATTGAATTCACAAATTCACGGATGTCTCTCTACCTATATTCATATATCTGGAGCATACATAAAAAAAATCTTAGAGTACAAGTTTCACAGAACTTGGTCATAACCTACTTTCACGTAATAAAATACTGTTTTGTATAAATTTACAGCATTGTCTCCTCTCTGCTGAGTTTTTGATAAAGGAGTTTGCCCCAAGAGTATACCAGTGATTATTTGTTGCTAATTCCTCACTACAAAAATAATAGGAATAATAAAATAATTGCTGTAGCAGACTCCAATCTTTTCCTTACCCTTTGAGTTTAAGGAGTGGAAAATATTTCTTGACCTTTGAAGACACTGAGGGCTAAAGGCACAAAGAGTTCTTCAAATTGAAGTCTCTCATACATGAAGAATTCTCTCAGTCCAGGTTAGGTTCTCCAGCCCTTCTCACAGCTGTGAAACTGTCTGTGAGTGACAAGAAGATCTTTACATATACCATATTATTTTTTCCATAAAAACGTTTCACACCTTAATGAAAACAACATGCCAAGTAACAAATTGGTATCAGTAGTGGTGGATTTTTTTAATTAAAAGCCCAAAAATAAAAGGAAAGTGAGTTCTTTTAAGAGTGTGTTTTGACCGCACTGTGTATCCTGATCTGCTAGATCAAGACAGTACATTACGCAATGTCTTCAAGATTGAAACAGAAACAGAGTTTTCAAGAAAAGCTACAAGTTCTTTCAAAAATAACAAATACAGGTATGTGAACAGTTTATTCATCTACTGCCTCCACTGCAAGCTTACCTCCTTGCATCTCTTATCTTCTGGTCAGATCTCAGAGGGGGACATAAACATCTAAAAGACCTACTAGACATACTGAAAATCTCTATAAGAACATAGCTTTGAATGCAAATAAAAGCAGCCATATTTTGGAGGCAAAACCCATGACAGGTGTGGAATGACATCAGAGTTCAGTCACACCAGCTACAGAAACAGTATTCCATGCTACAGTGAGTCTTAGATCACTTCATACCTGTAGCTCATATACAGAGGAAAGCAGTAGTGAATATTGATTCAGTGAAACCTCTGGGACTAGGGCCTATACTCTTGTATATTTATGAAGTTGAACTCTATTACAAAAAAAGTCATGCTCTTTGCATGCGCTGTAATGCAAAATTATAGCTTCCAAAACCCAAGATATCCTTTGAAAGCAACAGAGTGTTCCTCCATGCACGTACTTTTATTGCTCAAGTTACTTTCTCATCTTAGAAAAGAGGACAAAGGGGAGGGAGGAGGATATTTTCTCTTTTAATACCCATGAGGAATCAGAGGAACAGAGAAAAGCTGTTCTGCAAAATGTGCAGAGCCATAACCCTCATATCTGCTAGAGGATGCTGTACTCAGCAGTTGCGCAAACACAAAGCATAGGTTTTTTTTCCAGATTCAGGCTAACTGTAGACACCAGAGATTTAGATTTCCAACAACTTTCTATGTCGAATCAAGAAAATTTATAGCAGGGAGTGATTGTGTTAACAAACTTTTGTTTACTTTTTCACCGTTGATTTTGGCAGGAAGGAAATTTCATCATGTTCTGAATCAACTGTGCAGCAATCTATCTGAAATGCAACCAGTGACAGCAGAGAGCAGCACTAAGCAATCTTGAGTTAAAGTTGTGGTTCAGCCACAGAGCACCAAAATTATAGACCATAATGATGACATTTTAGACCCTGAACATTCAGTGGGTACTTTCATTTGTTTTCAGGAGTCTTGTGATTTTTAGACAAGAGTTGTATCTTCACACGAAAACATTGTCTCTTTCCAAAACTACAACATGTCTTGAATAAAGGGATGTTAGCTCACAGACAAAAAGCTGGAAGGTGCTTTTGGAGGTCATCTAACCAAATCTCCACTCAGAGCAGGCCCAGTTTAATCAGGTTGTCCAGGGTCTCACCCAGTAAAACTTTGAATGTTTCCTGTTTCCAAAGATGGAGACTTCCAAACCTGTCCTGACAACCTGTTTCAGAGTTTATCTAGCCTCGCAGTAAAAAAAAAAAAATTACAAGCTGTCACATCAAAATTTTCAGCCTCCAGAAGTTATCCCTCAGCAGCAGCACCAGATCAGAAGTACCCACAAGGAGGTACAGCTTCTAGAAATGACCCTTGATGTTCAAGCCTGGAAAACACTGTGACAATTGCTAATTAGTTTTCTGGAATCTCAACCTCCAAACAACTCAGTGAGTAAAGAGAAATAGGAAATTAAAGTTGATATTCATGATGCTGGAAGATTCTTCCATGTTATAGATTTTTTTTATTACCTATGATAAGGTTAGAGCAAAAATCTCGCAATTCAATGAAAAGCAAATCGCAATAATGCCTTTTGACCTCCCACATTTTACCATAGCCATGATTTCTGAGGGAAAGTCAGGGACTCAGATGATTTTACAAAGTTATAATTAATTAAATATTTACAACAAGTTATGTGTGTTTCTAAGCGTCTTCCAGAACAGGAATCCCAGAACATGAATGCAGTCCTGCATAAAGAACCATGTTCATTGTGTTGTTCAGATGATGCCTTACCTGTGACATCTGGGGAAAATCCATTCTGTCTGACACTGAATGGGCCAAATGTCTCTTGAAATCACTAGGTAAAGATATGCGTATAGAAGTATGATTGTATTTAAAGGTAAACTCTTGGAGGCAAGCAAGGCTATTCAGAGTTTAAAAGGCCAGGACCATTTTTATGTACTCAGTGATAGGCCAAAAAGGGTGACTTTGTGCTGCAGCATGGATTGATGCAGAGCAGCTCTGAAGCTGTTTATCTCTCTTGGCAATGGCGTTGTGCTGAACTAAAAATGTCTGTTGAGAAACTAAGGCTTCCTTAGCTGTATCACTATTCTCTATTAATACGTGTAAACAGTATCTGCAGCAGTGCTTGCTCCCATCCAGTCAGCTCAGATTATGAGAAGGATGAGGTACATTTTTTCTGGAAGTAACCGTGCAAACAGTCCATAAGAGACTTATCCTTTTTTACATCACACTGAAATTTGTAAGACTGAGGTTATGAAAAGTAGAATTGATGGCTGGCAGGTACCCGCATGGGCCACTACATCTGTCACTATCCCCAAATTAGAGCAGGAACAAGCACTTTTCAGAGTTTGGTAATTCCCTTGGTAGTGTTTTGTTCAGAATAAACAAGAACTATGCTTGGCACACTACTGAACTGTTAATGGCATTTGAAAGGTGAAAAAAAAACCCCACCACAGTCCTAAATCACTAAATGGCAGGTTGCTTGTTAAGATTCTCTAAAATATGGGGAGATAGAGATGGTGATAAAGATCATTTTATTTGCTCACTGAGGCAACACCTCTACTGTTTGAATGCACAAAATTGCTTGCAGTGTACCCAAGGTATGTTGGAAAACTGCACAAGTACAGCTCACTAGGGAATGGAACAAGGAAGTCAGTGTTCTAATTTGCCTAGCTTTTAATGAATGATTGTCATGCGATTACAGTAGACCCTCACAATTATGACCCCATCATCACCCTTGCTGCGAGAATATTGACACCGGAATTTTTAAAAGCTTTTGTCAGCATATGATCTGTTTGCTGCAGGACACAGGAGTTATATATTCTACTGCTACAAAAACTCAATTCCAGTTTATGTGTGCAGTATTGTTGTCTAATCTGCTCTTCCTGCATCTACGAAAGCATTTGACCTTCCATCTCTGACCTCCCAGACTACCTAGGAGTGCACATAGAGAACAGCAATGCAAGCCCTAGAGCATCTTGTTGCTGTAGTACATGATTAGGTAGAAATCAAGTAATGTCTGACAGTCTATTTTTTATCACTTTGACAGGTTCGGAAAACTTTTTAACACTGTGGTAAGAAATTACCTTAGCTATGGAACCTTCAGAATAATGCAATTCCTCCTGAATCAATTTTCTGACTTTCAGTAAGTTTAAAATGCTATGAAGACCTAGGCATAGATTAACATCCATTGATTAAGACATAGTTCTTCAAGTCAACATACTGGTAATTATACATAGTATATGTAAAAATAAATATTGAAATTTAGAAAAAGTGAAAACTTTGTAACAATCAATAAAACAGACATTCCATATGGCTATGAATCTAGGGAAAAATAACAAACTTTTGTTTTCTATAAGTATGTCTACTCTGGATAAGGATGAAGGAATGATGGTCCGTGAGAAAAAAGAAAAAAAAGAGTCAATACCTGAAAAAAAAAAAACAAAAAGATAAATCTTGAAGCTCAAAAGAGATTTTTTTTCTATGCATCTGCTTCTGGCCAAAATAAAATGGCATTTAATTATCTTTTTTAAAAATTTAATAATAATTACTCTTGGTATATCTTTACCTTACCTCATAATCTCAGAGATGTACACAGCATGGGCCACAGACATGGAGTATGCAGAATTTTGCTGTGTTTCTTCATTCACATTGGCCAGTCTTCTCTTGAACTCTGAATCTAGGCAAGCATAGTTTTATAAGAAGAGTTAGAAACATCCTCCTCCTTTTCACTGGACTTTCTTTTTAAAGGACAGTGAAGATTTTACCCGTATTCTTGAGAATGCAATGCTGATGGTAAGATTATAATTTTGCAATGGATTCCCCACAAACGAAATTTTGCATCGTGTGCAGCTACGCTTACATTTCAGATGGGCACAGGAGTGTCCAAAATGAACACATGCGCAAGAAAGTAAAATGTAGTGCTACACATGTCTTCTTAATGGTGGAGATGAACACTGGAAAAGGAGGAAGCAGGCATAAGACTTTTTTTTTTTTTTACCTGTGGCTCTGCAAGCACCTGTACTATGTATGTTAGCTTCATTTGAGATCAGAACCTATGAGCTGAGACCTTGTTCACATTAATGGTGAAAACTAGCTGCAGAACAAGGAATATTTTAAGGATCCACTCCTTAAACAAACATAAACATGAGAAAGTTCTTACACTCCGGTGGATGGATCAAAAATTGCATCTTAACAGAGATGAGGTAGGTATATCCATTACGCCACCAAATTGCACAAGTATATTGAGGCTGAATTAAAAACAAAAAATCTTCATTAGGAAGGCTTTTTGAGGTAAGTAAATCCAATACAGACAGAGCAAATCAACGCCTGCTTATTCTTGGTTTGGTCATGGTTAAAAATGAACCTATTCTCTTTATAAATAAATCTTTGCACAGCTAAGCTGAAACTCTGAGTCTAAACTAGCTCTCCTATTAACACAAGATGACAGCTGTCAGCAATGTTTATGAACATGAAACATGTTTTGGGAAATATTTTGCTCTTACTTGAAGAATTTCCACTAAAACTATGGAATTCTCAAGACTGTGAAGGACAAGAAAAAATGATGAATTATGTTTGGCAGCAAAAGCATAAGAAGGCAAATACATATATATACATTTGTCCCGGTTTGGGCTAAAC
>NW_010387665.1:0-468 GCF_000710305.1 Buceros rhinoceros silvestris
TTATATAGAGCTCTATATTATATAATATCTATAATATTTCTATGGGTAGATATCTGTCATGGGTATAGATATCTGTATAGAAGGTATCTATCTAGATACCTGACCCCAGACAGATGCTGATTTCCAATCCATCTGTATATACAGTGCAGCTTTACTGCAGAGCAGCAGTTCCGAGTAGATGCATCTTTGTCTCGGGAGAGCTTCGCCAGCTCCTTGGGCAGAGCTGCTGTCGTCAGCTGCCGGCTCCAGAACCTCCACGTGATTTAGCGAACGCATGGCGCTGCCAGCCCCTCCAGTGCCTGCCTCGCCACTGCGTGCCAGCAACGGGAAAGGAAATTAAAAAGGGGAAAAAAAGGGAGAAGACAGGCCCAGGTTGACGTCCCAGCAGGTTGCCTGCCCGTTGCTGCAGCCAGTGATGCAGCGACGTGGGGTTACGGCGGGCGGGAGAGGCCCCGGGGGCACGAACGG
>NW_010387665.1:585-1514 GCF_000710305.1 Buceros rhinoceros silvestris
AATGAAGCGAGGGGGGGTGGCGGCGGCTTGCAGACCCCTGGGAGCCAGTACTGGCTTCTGAGTGCCCTCTGCCGATGTGCCGGCTGCGGCCACAGCAGGCTGCAGCGCCGGTTGCCCCTCCGCTCCTGTGGCAGGGCACTGCAGCAGCGAGCCCCTGCTCCCCAGGAGCAGAGCGCAGGGCAGCACGGGTGGCTGAGGTTGTTAAAAACTCGGGGTGTGGGTGTCACCAGGGTGCCCTGCTCAGCTCACAGCAGGCTGCAAGTCATCATCACTCCAGAGCACCCTGGATTGTTCTCAGCAAAGATGCTACAGAGCGGAGCAAGCAGGGGTGACACCCAGGAGGGAGGGAAGCCCTGTTTTGTGCTCATTTTGTGTTTCAGAAAGGAAAAACCCTGGGATTTTGGGTCTTCTGTGTTAGCTGCTGGTCTCAGCAAACGATAAGAGGGATGTGTTCCTCTCTGGGCAAGCAGCAGCTCCCCCAGCTCCCTTCCTCATCCTCGCTGGTGGGTTTGGAGCTGAGATACGAGTTCTCTGTTACCAGAGGGCTCGTGCAGCTCCCAGGAGTCTGAGCCCTGACTGACCCACCGGTTGTGCATGCTGGTAGGTGGGGACCATGTGGCTTTGAGTGGGAGAAGGAACGGGGTTACGTGTATGGTCCAGTGCTGGCTGGGAGGGTGCTGTGGGTTTTCTGTAGCCAGTGTCAGGTACCAGGATGAGGTGGCATCGGCAAGCCCATCTACCACCCCAAAAGGACCTGCCTGCAGGCTGGGCATCTCCTCAGATGGGCAGGAGCATTATGGGTTGCTGGGTGAGATGGCTCCCCAAAAATCATGAGAAAAAGGACTTTGAGCTCTCGGGGAGAGGAATGGAGGTGCTGACCTGTGCCTCCTCTCCCCACAGCAACAGAGGCGGGAGAAGGAGGTGCGGAC
>NW_010387665.1:1640-10135 GCF_000710305.1 Buceros rhinoceros silvestris
TACGAGGAGCAGATGCGGCGGGAGGAGGAGCGGCGGCGTGCGGAGCACGAGCAGGTAACCTGGCGAGAGCGGGGCTACTGCAGATTCCTCCTCCTCTAATC
Source organism: Buceros rhinoceros silvestris (assembly GCF_000710305.1). Taxonomy (NCBI): domain Eukaryota; kingdom Metazoa; phylum Chordata; class Aves; order Bucerotiformes; family Bucerotidae; genus Buceros; species Buceros rhinoceros. The sequence goes on from NW_010387665.1 coordinate 1,742, forward strand.
AGAGATTTTCCTGTAAACACTCAGATTTTTTGCTACTTGAGAGCAAATTGCTTAATTGTTAACACTGCGTGTGTCGCTTTCCACTGCCGTCGTTTATTTCCGTGTGGATCCACTTGCTGGCCCGCAGGTGTGGAGACACTTGATGCAGGCTTTTCTCACCGGCTTGTTCCTGGGGTGGAGTTTTGTGATGGTCACAGTTAACGTTTGCCATTTGCCAGTGGTTTTCACTCTTTTCCCTCAGATGTCCCTTGTAGCCTGGGAGACAACCTGGGCTCTTTGGGCAGGGACAGAGGGTGCCCTGGCAGACTGATGGATGCCAGCTCTGGGGTGGGGTGGATGTGGGTGCCCACCTCATTCTCATTCCTCTTGGGAAATACTGGCTCTTTTTACCTTCTCTCTCTTTTTCCTTTGATCCTTGCTGCCCATGCCTCCAGGAATACATCAGGCGACAGTTAGAGGAGGAGCAGAGACAGTTAGAGATCCTGCAGCAGCAGTTGTTGCAGGAGCAAGCACTACTTCTGGTAAATGGGAGGCCCCGGCCACGCTTGCCGCTTTCTGCCCATGTCTCGTCCGCATGTACATCCATGTCCCCCGAGTGCCTCCTGCCATGCCGAGATGTGGGAGACACTGCTGTCACCACCGGACCCAGAGCCTCCTGTCCCACTCCGCAGCCATGAGCATGCCTTGATTCCCCCGCCACCGCTTCAGGCTGGGTCCCCTCGCGGTGCACAGCTTTCTCGTTCCATCCCTTCCGCGGCGCTGGCATGCTTGTACCTTCCTGAGAGGAGCAATCCTCTTTGTCGCTGTGTACTTTTGAAGGGTGCAGCATGTTGGCATGTGGTTGAGCTGTTGTGTGTGTGCACCCAGCAAACCCTCCCTGCCACGTGGGTTTTCTGAGTGGAGGCTTTTTTTTAATTTCCTTGCAGGTACACTGTGTGTTCCCTCTGTGCTGTTTGCATTCTAGATGTCCTCTTTTTTATTTAATTTGAGTCACCCTTTTTAATGCTGGTAGCTGTTATTCTCACTGCATTTTCTTTTAATCCACAGGGATTATTCTTTTTTGCTCTTGCTATTAGTTTTATTTAGGGAAAAGGAAAACCCTCACACAAGCCCTCACCTTTTAAAAAGGCCCTTTTGCAATGATTTACTCATTAAACCTCATAGAGCTATACGGATCCAGAAAGATCACACAGTTGGCTCTGCTGCGCTGCCCTTTCCCCGAACAATGAATTGGTCCTACAGAGAAGTTGGCTTCAGTTGTGTTTTGCTTGACCTGGTGATGTTTGGCACCTCATTGGATTAATCCTTTGCTCTTCCCATCCAGAAAATTCTGGGCAAAGTCACTGGTAACTCCTAAGCAGACATCAGCCCTTGGGGGTCTCGCAGGGTTTCCCCAATGAGACAGCGCTGGCACTCCCCATTCCCAGCAGCTGACTCTGTCTTCCCAACTGTCTCTCGTCCTGGATATTTCAAAGCTCAGTCCCCAAAATCTTTCAAATCAAGGAGCTTTGTCAGAAAACAGCCCTTCAGATACTCAGGCCCCATTTTCCACCCAAACAGATAGGTCTGCAGGTTGCAGCTCTGCGGTCACAGGCTGGCCGGGCACCCGTGTCACTGTGTTCTCTTCTGGGTAGGAGTATAAGCGCAAGCAGCTGGAGGAGCAGCGGCAAGCAGAGAGGCTGCAGAGGCAGCTCCAGCAGGAGCGGGACTACCTGGTCTCCCTGCAGCAACAGCAGCAGCAGCAGCGGCAGGACCAGAGGCCAGCAGAGAAGAAACCCCTCTACCATTACAAAGAAGGGATAAATGCCAGCGAGAAACCAGCATGGGCCAAGGAGGTAGGCGACAGCGAGGAGCCTGGTGCTGCTTGTCTGCATCCTGGTCTCCCTGCAGCAACAGCAGCAGCAGCAGCGGCAGGACCAGAGGCCAGCAGAGAAGAAACCCCTCTACCATTACAAAGAAGGGATAAATGCCAGCGAGAAACCAGCATGGGCCAAGGAGGTAGGCGACAGCGAGGAGCCTGGTGCTGCTTGTCTGCATCCGCAGGGCTGGGCACGTGGTTTGGTCCAAAATCCATACAGCAAATTGTGCTCTGCTGGGTCGTCCTGCAGCAGATGCCGTTAGCTGTGCTGGAAACACTCCCAGTTCGATGCTGCCCGTACGTTCATGCAAGCAAAGTCAATGGAGGAAGGAGGTTTTTCCCATGAGGGCATGCACGGAAGGAGGGTGGATCCCTCCTGGAGGGAGGGGTTCAGCCATAGCTGGGGACTTGGGGACATTCCAGGAGCTCCTGATGCTCCTTCCTGGCATGTCCACAAGTCTGCTGGGGGTCAGGGGCGAATGCAGAGGGTGGTTATAGCGGGGTTCCTTGCTGAGTGCTAATTCAGTTCCCCACAGTCAGACAGGGACCAGACAGTTTTTGCTCCCGTGCTCAGGGCTGTATCTTTGGGGTTGCTCTTTCCTGGTTTTGAGGAAGACAAGCCACATGGCCGACTTTCTTTCCTCTCCAGCAAAAAGAGGGTATTGTTGTAACGGTTGTGAGATCTTGAATATTAATTATTGCCTGGCTGAATAGTTTTGAACAGATGAAGACGAGCATTGTCGGCAGTGTGGTTTCAGATCCTGTACAAACTCTTTTGCTGTAATCTCTTTGTGGTGGCTCCAGTAAGACCGGTGCCCACTCTCACTACTATTTTTTCTGAAGTTCTTTGTGCTTAGTTGGTTTAGTTTTGTAACCCTGCTGCTGGGCAGAAAGATCTTTTAATAACTCGCCTATTCTTCTTCCTAAGCAGGATCACTGCTCTGCTGCCAGATGTCTGGCACCCTTTATTCCTGGCAGAGATGCGATGTGCATCCAACACGTAGCTGTCTCCTAGTCTTTCCTCTTGACAGCCCTGAGCTGCATCCACAACACCTGCAAGCATCAGATGCTCAAGAATTCAACCAGCCATCCATTGTTAAGCAAAGGCCAATGATACAAACAGTTCTTAGCCTTTCTAAACCATCATAGAGACAGATGTGGGTGACAAAAGCTCTTTTCGCCTCTTCATACTCTCTTGGGTTTCTCCTTCATTTCCTTCTGATTTAATCTTCAGAATCTTGCAGTAGCAATGAGCCAGATGATGTATTTTAATGGAGTCGCAGCATCGTCCTCCAGCCCTTCCAGTGGAAGAAGAGGTTTGGTAAGTGGGTCTGCAGATGAGACATCTATTCCAGATGCGCTCAGCCATCTCTGACAGGAGAGACTTTCACCTGGGTGGTGCTTCTGTGGCTGTGTGCAGAACGGGGCCTCTTTTGTCCATCTGCAGAAGTGCTGAGAGTTGCTAGCAGACAGGAAACAGGGAGAAAACTCTGCCTTTCATTGCTTGCTTTTAAATAAGTCCTCTAGAACGTTGCTGAAGTTCCTCTGGCGCTGTCTTCAAAACTGTGACAAAGATATATAAAAGGGATCTTATTCTTTATCTGGGGTGAAGGACGAAAGCACTGGATTTAACTTTCCATTTCAGACACCAAGGCTCATTTCTTCTGTTCCGTGGGGGAGGCGTCTGGTTTTGATCCTGTCACTGGAAGGAGGGCATTGGGAACTGCACAGTGTGAATGAGAGCAGCGGAATGTGGCCTTACACCCCTTGCTGAAATCACAGGGGAAGATGAGGTTCCCTGTTGTTGCGGAACGTCTCCACCTTCCACCAGTTAGCTCTCCAAGCCATTTATTCTTCACCCGTGTCACTCTGGTTTCTGATAAAATGCTTGAAGCAGCACCCGTGGCTTTTTTCTGACCTTGGGAGGAGCAGTTTGTACTGCCTTGACACAACGCCTTGGGGAACTTCCCAAAAGTACTCCTCTTGCTTCCATCCCCTGGTTTAGCTACTGCATAGTCCCACTTTCAGCACAGTTCAGCTGCTTCGGTGCATATATTGAAGTACCATCTTGTCGGCTATGTAGACAGACCTGCGCTGATGCTTGATCAGCCTGCCATGGTTCTTGCTGTAGTTCAGCCGTTTCCATGCCTAACCCATGCATGCTGATTTAACAGACATACTGGGATTTGGTTTTCCTTTGGGAACAAGGAAAAGACAAGTCTGGTGCTCAGCCTACAGTTTCTGGAAGCTGTGCAGAGTTTATTGGGATATTTCCTGAGGATTTTGCATGATATCTCATACAGTCCTTTTTATGCTCTTTGATCTCAAGTCTCCTCTCTCAGGATCCTCGTCACCACAGCGGAGCTCTCCTCATGCTGTGTCCCTCTCTGCTTTTCATACCTCTCCTTTAAGCACGTCTTTTCGCACCTCACTTGTCTTCACGTGGTGACTCCCAGACCCTGCAGATGTGGGGTTGTGTCCCCTTGTTAAAGGACTGGCCTGTTGGTGAAGGCAAAGCTCTGGGTTAGGAACCAGGGTGTACTGCATCTTCCATAGCTTCCGCAGAGCACAGTCAAGGGCTTCTCTCTTTTATGCCAAACAAAACTGTCTGATCAAAGTCATAGAATGGTTTGGGTTGGAAGGGACCTTAAAGATCATCTAGTTCCAAGCCACCTGCCAGGGGCGGGGACACCTGTCACTAGACCAGGCTGCTCAAAGCCCCGTCCAACAAGCATGGATGCACATCCCTGTTTGACGTCCTCATCTTGTGTCCCCACATGCTTCTATTCATCTTCTTGTGACTGAAGGGTTATCCACTGGAAGTCAACTTGTGCTGTAGCTTGAGTGCTCTTCCAGACCTGCCCTCTTCACCCAGGCGCATCTCTTCTTATAATCAAGGACTAACTGGGGCTTTTTTGGGGCTCTGATGATCCAGCGAGGGCATACTAAGTAGTAGTAGCGTTATTAGCAGCTCTCTCCATTACTGACTTTTCTATTATGGACCAGTGTTTGCCAGTCAAAGTGATGCAGATAGCCAGGTCTAACTTCTTGGTGGTCAACTGAAGGACGGCTTTGAGCAGGTATATGCCACGCATGACCATGCATAAAGGAGGGGACAGGTTTGATTGGATGTTTTCCATGCCATGGCCAGCCTCTGCAGTGCTCCCCCGCAGCTCAGAGCTTCCCAGGAGCTTGGCTGTGCATCATGAGCCGTGCTGTTCTCTGCAGGAGCCAATGTGCACGTCAGGTCCTCCTTCAGTCCCTGTGGCTTTTATCCTTCTCTCACTTTGATGTCTTGAAACATCAGTAATCTTCCACTGGGACCTGCACAGAAGCTGTGAAGGATGTTTCCCATTTGAGTTTGGTTAGAGCTGGCTTGATCCAGAGCAATGATGAACTCCTGCAGGGTTTTCCTGCTTTTCACCCTCTCTGCTTACTGGTGGAGTCAGTGAAACTCCACAAAGTACAGACAGAGAGTCCCCAAGTCATCCTCTGCTGTGCTGGTGCAGCAAAGTGCTAGCGAGGAGCTGCTGGCAGTGGGAGACCAAGCCCTGTTCTCCTTCCCCGTTTCATCACGCCTTCATCATTTCATCTTGCCTTCTCTTCCACACAAGCCTTGAAGTCCTCTGTAATTAGCAGCATATTATGGCTTGGCAGCATGCCGGAGAGTGCCTGCAAGCAGCCGGAGGACTTGGCGGTGGCACTGTCTCTGTCTGCTGTCCTTCATGCCAAGGCTTGGCTGATGAGGAGATGTACTGGACCAGGCCTGCGACCCAGCACTCATGCTGCTGCTTCATTGTTCAGAGGGAGTTCTTCTTCCCATTCTTGCATCCACTCCTGTGGGGATCGCTGAACCGAGCTCTGCGTGGCCTCTGCTGGTGGATGGGCAGTGTCTGGGGAGGTTGTGATGACCTCTTAGGACACAGCAGTGGCCCAGTTGGTCCCTCATGAACTGGAAAGGAAAGAGTCTGTAACACAGATTCCTAATACCTAAATTTTACTCTGACTCCTGCTCAGTATCTGAAAGAGGAAAAAATTCATTTTTATTAATCTAGCGTCCCTCTTGTTTTCATGAGCACTTAGTTACTTAAAGAAGAGCTGTGGCTCTTTCCAAGCGAGCCTGTTTTAAACACTGCCTTTAACGTGGCACTGTACATCACGGAATCAAGCCATGCTGAGAGTATTTAACATGTTAACAACACATAAATGAAACACATCAGATCTCGAGGTATCAAAAATCCCGCGTAGCATATGCTGCGTGAATATCAGTGTCTAACTGCAGGAGCACCCAGATCCCACGTCTGGCTTAGCTGAAATCACTCTATTTCGATCAAGGGTGATGGAAAGCGGTGGGCTTTGGGGTTATTTCTCCATCACTAATAGAGGTTTTTCCCTTCCGTACCTGACAAGGTGCCAGACTCACCGAATCTAGATCAAAGCCTGCCATTTCCAGGCTACAGTGGTCATGCTTTTATTCAGATCAAACAAAAACACTCCTCGTGGTGTTTATAGCAGTGAAGGAAATGGGTCCTCTTGCTTAGAGATAATTTGAAAAGAAGCAAGAGCTTCTCAGGAGTCATCTTCTAGAAACACCTCTCTTGTGGCATGTTGCCTTTTCTTTATTTTTCCATTTCATATTCAGGAATTAATTGTGTCCATAAATACAAACAGTCCTTTCGGTGCCTTTTAAAAAGGCATTTATTACACTGGGTGCAATATTATAGTATTATATGGTATCTACTGGGTGACTTGATTTCCGTGATCATACAGTATATATGATGTACCTAAAGAGAAAAGAGCTTCCTCTCTCTCTCTCTCTCTATGTATATATATGCATAACTTGGGTTTCAATGGGAAACGGCTTATTATGGGGCGTTCACCCGCTCTCCCCTCTTGCCGCAGGTGGAGGAGCGTTCCCGGCTCAATCGCCAGAGCTCGCCAGCCATGCCCCATAAGGTGGCCAACAGGATTTCTGACCCCAACCTGCCTCCTCGGTCGGAGTCGTTCAGCATTAGCGGTGTGCAGCCGGCCCGGACCCCACCCCTGCTCCGACCTGTGGACCCACAGGTAATGGTGCTTCCCCCGGCAGGCTCACGTACGGAGCCAGGATGCTGGGGGTGCTGGTAAGGTATCGAGAAAAAGAGACGATCAAAGGGAAATTGTGACTTGCTCCCTGGTATCTCACCCTTAAGCATATTAGTGAGTAAAAGCAGCATCTACATTCATGAGTGGATCCTTCTTGTCACCTCCATATGTTAGAAACATCACGCTGGTTTATACCTTCCTTTGAAGCATCACATACTAGTTACTGCCAGAAACAAGCGGGGGGACCGAGAGGAACCGCTGGTCTGGTCCAGTGCGGCAGTTGCTCTGTTCCTCTTTGGACCTGGTTTATGTGAAGGACTAAAACCACAGCACCTGGTACAGAAGATCCAGGATGCTTTGGTGCTGAGGATCATCAGCGAGAGGTTTTGCTTTCTTTGACGCTTAATTCAAGGTTTTGGGTTTTGCTTTTTTTTCCATTGAGTTGACATCAGTCACAAACACATCTGGAGAGGGCATAGATCACCATGACCATCACAGAGGAGGGGCATCGTTAGTTTAGAAGTTCCTCCCAGCCACAAAGTCTGTAAGACTCTGCCACAAAAGCTGTAGGAGTGCTGTCGGTGCTGGCTCTGGTCCAGCCCCGGCACTGCTCCCGCAGATCCGCAGGCTCCAGCAGGGATTCCAGAGGGAAGTTCAAAGCCTTTGCTCCATGTTCAGATGGGCTTTTTATGGGAAAATGGGCCAATTAAGTGCCATCCACGTGTGGTACGTGCACCTTTAGGACAGCAGTATAATGCCAGCTGTAAATGCAGGAAAGCCCTTAAACATATGTCCCTTTTTTGCCCGATGTAATGGTCTATGTATGTTGGGAGGCAGGTAAAACCCCACTTCACTGTCATCTGATTGACCACATGTTTTTCAGTGACCTTTTTGGCGACCTGTATCATCAACAGCCACAAAGACTTTCGTTTGGCAACCCAAATACTAATGAAAAAGCTGCTTGAAAGCCATAGACCCATGTAACTGTATGCGTGCATGCACACGGACACACGGTATGTGTGTACGGAGACACGCATGTAGAAGCATCGAGTAAAAGCTGCAGCCCCGCTGTATCAAAGAAGTGCAGCTTTGCAGGTCCTGGGAGGACTTCGTGCATTTCCCAGATTTCCCAAAACGGATGTCTGAAGTCCTTTTCACTACAATCTGATCCAGGGAACAGGGGCTACACAGACCCATAGAAACTCATGCCTCAAGATTTTTTTTTTAAGCCATCTATGCCTCAGAATTCCTGACTATTTTTTTAATCAATTATTGTTTATTATCGTTTTCTTTTTTTTTTTTCCATTGTTAACAGGGAAAATCCATGCCAAACCTCATTAGCACAACCTTAGAGGTGCAGGCGTAAGAGCTGGGGCGGGCACAGTGCGTGTGGGAGCTGGCAGGAGGGAGGAGCCTGCCCCCGCTCCCGGGGCGGTACCCACGGCGCGAGC
>NW_010387665.1:10165-35759 GCF_000710305.1 Buceros rhinoceros silvestris
CGGCCGCGGGGCGTGTGGGAGCTGGCAGAGGGGAGCAGCCTGCCCCTGCTCCCGGGGCGGTACCCACGGAGCGAGCGGCGCGGGGCTGGCGTACGAGCTGTAGCACCGTGCACACGCGGCAGCGCTCAGGCCTGAAGCATGACGTTGCTTGGTTTTAAAAGGCTGAGCTGTGCGAGCGTGATTTTTAATAGATAGCGCTGAAGCAGTGTGAGTCAGAAGTTCCTGAAACCAAGGCAGTGCTGATCTCAAACTGCGGGGGCTTTTTAGTGCGTCTGAAGGGCTAATCAAATTTTTTTTTTTTAATCAAATTTTTAAATCTCTTTTTTGATTCCTTCTTTTTTTTTTTCCATTTTGTACTGATAGTTGTGTTTTGACTTGGTGCTTAGATTCCACATCTGGTCACTGTGAAATCCCAAGGAAGCTCCTTGTCTGGGTCTCAGTCACTGCATGAACAGCCTGCAAAGGGACTTGCTGGGTTTCAGGAGGCTTTGACGGTGACCTCTCACCGCACTGAGATGCCAAGGCAGAACTCGGACCCCACCTCAGAAAACCCTCCTCTGCCCCCTCGCATTGAAAAGTTTGACCGAAGTTCTTGGTTACGGCAGGAGGAAGACATTCCACCAAAGGTAACACTATCGCTCCTCACTTTCAGCTCGTCAAAGAGGCAGTCCCAGAGCTAAGTCCCTGGTGCTGCGTTCAGCACCTCCAGCAAGGCAGAGTGGGCAGGAGCCCATCCCGGTGGCTGCCTGGTGGGTACCGACCTGCCCCGGGGGCTGCATTTCCTGAGGCAGGTTTTGCACAAGATGCTGGGAGCTGCTCTCGGGTGCACACGCAGTGCTGCAAAATAGCATTGTCCTCCAGCAAAGAAAGTTCTTGAGGCTGGACAGAGGCCAAAATAAATTTGTATCTGCTTTAGGATAAAAAACAACCTTCTGCTTAAATAGAATTATAGGAACATAAAATTTATCATACTCAATAAGACAGGTCCTTTTTATTCCAGTACCGTGCCTCCAGTTGCAATCAATATTTGATGGAAGACTTGTAAGGGCTGCAGCAGCTTTATACATTCACTGACATTTTGGCAGCGTCTGGCAGTACCTCTTTAGTTAAGACTCTTCTGGACCAGTATTTCGATGGCATTGTTTATACACCTTCGTTTTGGAAGAATTATAACTTGGCCGTTAAAGTTCCCCTTGCAGTGAATCAGTGCTGAGCCTGGGAGGATTTTTACAGGGGAAAAATGATTCCAAATTGATTAGTGACAGCGAGGCAGTATTTGGCCCTGATTGAGAGGCAGCTTTTCTATGTCTGAACGAAGTAAGTGACTTGTCTTTTTAAAAGCAAAATAGCAGCTACCAGGTAAGCCTCCCTGCGCAAGGGTTCTGTGGTGGCCAGTCACCTGTGTTGTTAACGTTCCTGTTTCTGCTCCCTCCAAGTGAGATGAGACATCAGCACTCGCCTAAGGCGAAAAGCAAGCCACCAGCTCCTGGAGCTGTTGGTGTGCTGCCCTCCTCGGCCACCCTCCTGCGCTACCGCCTGGTTTGAATCTGCCTGTGAGAAACCCCTTCCAGTTTAAAGGTGGCTTTTGCCACGAGCACTTTGAGAAGGGCATCTCCTCACCGCAGTGATGCGCTGCGTGGTGAGACCACAGGACCTGCTCCTCGGAAAAAAGCGGTTTCCCAGAACTATGAGGGGGGTGTTCCCCTTGACTGAGGTAACATGAGCTCTGGAAGGGATCCCCACCAGATCACGTTTAACTGTTGTGCCTGCAGTAATGCCATGAGGAGTCTGACTTCACATTTTACTGCCTGAAGAGGGTTTGATGTGTTTGTAAGTGGGAACGGAAGGACTGCCCCGTGAGGCAGGCCCGGCTGTCTCTGTGGTCCGGGGTCTTGTTTCTGCCAGTGCTTATGGCTGGATGCTTCAGAGGAAGGTAAAAAAACTCCCCAAGTCCCGACTGCAGAGTACCCTACCCCGAGGGGAGATTGCTTCTTAATGAGACGAGCTGTAGCTAGCGACACCGCAGAATACAAAGCTCTCTCAGTCTCTCTAAATCTTTTTATCTTGCCTAACATTAACTACATGTTTATTCTCAAAAAAAAAAAAAGCCTAATCCATTTTTTGCTAATCCCACTGAGCCCATTGTTACGCGGTGTAAGGTGTTGCGCAGTGAGTATTGTCACGCCTTGCCATGGGAGATGAGACCACCGCGCCTGCGGCCCCGCAGCAATGCCAGTGCTCCAGCGGGATGGGGCAGGGCTCCGGGGTCACCCGCTGTGGCACCTGTAGGCTGCAGTTGGATTTGGGTTTCTGCCAGCAGTGTTGATGGTGAGCTCTCCTGCCGGCAGCAGGATTTTTGCAGCAACATCGAAAGCTTAATGAAGGTCACAGAGTTTGAGCGCAAGCGTTAGGTGGATCAGCCTGGACCTTCCCACTATCAATTCGCTTGTTAATCCACCAGTCAACACCTTGTCTCTGCTGACGTGTGTTATAGCTGAACTAGAGATGCTAAGAACACCACTGGGGGTGCTGAAATACACTTCAGTCTGAATTTTACTGTAAAAATTAGTTTCGTGGGTTTAATTGGATATATATTACATGTGTGTGTGATATATACATATGTCATATATATACACATATATAACGCACACACATATACGCGTGTGTTCCATTTTTGTAAAAGGAAATGCCCCTTCTGATGGTGGCCAGGCTGCTCTCTGTGCTCTTGGGGCTCCTCTGCCGGGAGCATCCCTGACTCCACCTTTGCAGCTCATTTCTGTCTCACGCTCAGGTGATTCCTTCTGAAAGCCAAGAGCTTTGTGTTCTATGTTTGCTGTAAATGTTGCCTGTCTCTCAGTGGCAAATCAAGTGTAAATCGAGTCTTAAGGTAGTGCTGAAAGGTGACTACTCAGAGGTGCAAACAGCTGCCTGGGTGGCTCTTGGTGGATCAGACTGAGTGATGGTGAATGTCTCCGCTCTTTTCCAGGTGCCTCAACGAACCACTTCCATATCCCCTGCACTGGCGAGGAAGAACTCCCCAGGCAATGGCAGTGCCCTGGGGCCCCGGCTGGGCTCCCAGCCCATTCGGGCAAGGTACTGACACCGAGGGGGACGGGCTGGGGTGATCCTGGCATGCCACTGCCCGTTGTACCGACCCCAAAGGCTGCATGGATCCCTGGGCTGAATGCACTCCTGGGCGTTGCAGGGTTTGGAAGGGGATGCTGTATCTGCTGCTGTGGGGTCAAACAGGAATGTGGGTGCTCCCTGTAATGGAATGAGGTTTTGGTTCTCCCAGTGTCACCTCTTGGGTATAAGGGGATCCATGTAAGTCAATGAGGAGATCTCAGTGATACATACTGGATATTTCCTATGCATCAGAGCAGCTTTTCACAGACAGCGACTGAGGAATGTGCTGGGGCACAGGCATTGATACAGCTTGGTGACATCTTCTTGGATGTAGATGAAGGTTTAAATTCCTTTCATCTTCCTAGGACTAGGGCCTTCAGCTTAGCTAGACCCAACTCTCTGGCACAGTGGTGTGCAGGATGTGCTCATAGCACCCCGGGGAAGGATGCTGCACCACAGCAGCGGTCTGATCTGTGCTGTATCAGAGCTATCCCTGAGCATGTTCAGAACAAGCAGGGATGTTGACAGGCTCTGCTCAGAGCTGGATGGAAGAAACATGGCTTAGTCATGTGAGAGCTTCTCTCTGGTTTGCGGAACGTCCTGGGTAGATCTGGACCTCAGACAGGCAAATCTCAGGGTGAATATGTGTTCCACGTAGCTTTGCCTGACGGAGCTCCTTGGTTTCTTCTTCCTGCCTTGTCCTTCGAGGGTGAAGTCAAAAAGCAAACACGGGGGTGTTCATAGCCGCATGCTGAGCCCAGTTTCAGCATACACCTTTCTTCCCAGCCCTGTGCCCCAACCATGCATCAGCAAATGCGTTACAGTGGGCAGCAGCAGGAGGAGGAATCTTTCATTGTTGTTTTTTAAAATTAGACAAAAAACATTCAAATCATGGCTGGTTACTTTTTATTGCTCAAGGCTGAAGCATTCTGAATTCTTGAAAATGTTCTTTGAATTAGCGGTTGCTTGCAGGACAGTTTAAATCACAGAGGGGTATTGGGCTGCGTGGTCGTGGAAAGCGATGGTATGGGAAGTGAAAAGGGTAACGGGACTCCATGGGGTTCAAGCTGAAGGTTGCCCAGTGTTTCCTGCAGCCTCCCAGTCCCATTCCTGGTCGGTCCAGGTGAATACATTAGTTGCTGAAGTTGCCAGATGCATTTCATGAGCCAGTTCAGCTGAGGACATGTCAGACATACAGCATGAGCTAGCGAGGCGTATAGCATGAGCATGAGTTTGGTGAAGACTGGAATGATTAGGGTGCCACCATGCCCATTAAATATCCAGTGAAATAATTTAATATCTCATTTCTCTCACAGTAATGTAACATTTCTCCAATTTTTCCTTTTTTACCACTTCTTCCAAAGACCCCTTATGGGCCTTTGTGTGATTGGCACCATGATGGTTGGTCTCCAAGGGACACGCTGTGCGCACCCCACGTGTTATATCACATGGCACTACCACCACATCGTTTTTATGTACGCAAAGTCCTAACTGGACTTGGTGGAGAAAGGTTTCCGTACGTTTTGAACAGGACTTTGGGTAATAAGATCACTTAAATACTGTATAAAACTCTGCGTGAATGTGTCTCCGGATGTCATTTAAGCACCAAATAAGAATTAATTTCCTAAAGGCGTCTGATACCCAGAGATCTTTGTCACTCTGTGTATCAAGGACGCTTTTTGTTCTAGTTTTATGTATGTTCACAAGGTGAGAGGAAGAAAAGTTGGTATCTTTGCAAGTTTGAAGTGAAGCCATGAAAATTGGGAAGTGTGAATAAGTAGTAAAATGATCTGCAGCCTTGTTGCAAACTTGAGATCCTTTCTCCACTGAAGTATGCTCTAACGGCGATTCGCAAATCCCTGCTTTTATGACAAATACTGCTGGTTAATTAATGCCAGCATTGCACATCTACAGGGTGAAAGGGAGTTCTGAGCAAAGAATCAGTTTTTGACAGATTTGGCCAAATATGAGTAGAAAGCTTCCCTAGCCAGTGTTTCATCGTGGTTCTGGTGCACTCCATAAAGATGTTCAGTGCCTAGTTCTAGCAGGGCTTGCAGGCTCAGAAGAGCTTCCGAAGAGAAGACCTCAGCCCTGTCTTCTTCAGCAGCCGAGATATCTCCTCACCTCTGCAGCCGTCACTGTGGGAAGGATCTGAAGTGCATGTGACACCAGCTGATGGTGCTCCTCTGTTTTGCGCTCCCACAGCAACCCGGACCTGAGGAGGACAGAGCCCATCGTGGAGAGCCCTCTGCAGAGGACCAGCAGCGGCAGCTCCTCCAGCTCCAGCACTCCCAGCTCCCAGCCCAGCTCCCAGGGCGGGTCCCAGCCTGGCTCCCAGGCTGGCTCTAGCGAGCGTAACAGAGTCAGAGGTGAGCTTCTAGACATCCCTTAGCACCGGCCGTGCTTGCCGAGGCTTGTTTGATAAGCAGGAAAGGCAAGAGGTCTGTGATCTCATGTGTGGTTTTTAAAAATTTAAAAAAAACGAAGGGTTCATCATTTCCGATGTGCTTCTGTGACCAGCTGGCCTCCTGCAAACAGAGATGCCAGCGCTCCCTTCCACCTGGATGCTGTTGTAGGATGGCCAGGGCAGCAGGTGCTGCTCCTGTGCTTGGCATCGCAGTGACAAGTGGCTGGTGCAGAAACAGATGGGGGTTATGCTTTAGGGTAAATAAAAATAAAATACTAGTGTACTTCCTGTCCTCACTGACCCAAGCTCACTTCTTCTGTGATGGTTTCTTTAGGAGTTTGTTTCACTTTTGGTGTGGATATAATCTTTTTTTTTTTTTTTTTTTTTTTTTTTTTTTTTTTTTTTTTTTTTTTTTTTTGGGCTTCATCTTTGTGCAAAGTCTGAGTTAGGAGCAGAACACTGAATTAGCCCATAAGAATCCTCTTGTAAAATGTTTTTACCAGGCAGCCATGCTGACACTGGGTTTATGTTCCTAGCCAGATTGTTCCCTCTCATCTTAGAGCGGCTCTTAAGATACTCCCTTCCCCGCTTTATTCGCAGCAGGAGTTGCTAAAGCACATACAGCCCATACATCCGCATTTCTGGCACAGCCCCGCAGCATAAATCCCCAGGGCTGAAGCGCATTAAAACAAAGGCTGCCTCCATGCTTTGAATTTTTTATGACTTGGCTGTAAGACGATGTGTCCGTTGTTCAAATCATCGCTCCTCTAGGTAGTCAATAAAAGGACTTTATCACCAATTGTCCTTTTTGGTTTGGGTTTGGTGTTAGTAATGAGGAATCCTCTGACAAATAATGTCCTAGCAATGCCAGATGCTGCAAAGCTTCTAATTTATCACGTGCGCCGCTCTTTTGCTCAGCGAATTTGTTTCTTTAGTAGAAGAAAGGGCAGTAGCGCTGTGAGAGGGCTGTCAGCGGAGGCTGGGCTGGATTATGGCTTCTGTTGCCGTATTGATGGAGATTTGTTGCAGTGACAGTCAAGCAAAGAGGAGCAGGAGGGGTATTTGAGACAACAGAAGCAAAATGATGGTGTCTGTCCCAGGCAACAAGGTGCAGCAGTGGCTTTCAGTAGCATTTTAATTCCTGTTCTCTCCACTTGCTTTTCGCCCAGGGAACGCCAAGCCCGAAGGGTCCCCTGTGCTCTCCCACGAGCCTGCCAAGGTAAAGCAGGAGGACAACAGGGACGTGACGCGACCGAGCCGACCTGCTGTGAGTCCTAAATTATTTCCCATGGGAATGTTGCTAGCCGGCTTGGCCACGTTTCCCTTCGGTGCGGTAGCACAGCTGCGAGGACCCCAAAAAAGAGGCTAGTACTGTTGCTCCTCCAGCAGAGAGACTGGAAAGCGGTGGTACGGTGAGGGCCCGTGTGAGATTCGAATGCTTAAGAGAGTGCATGAGTTTCTATCAGGAGCCCAAGCCTAGGGAAAAGCACTTAAGCCTGTGTTTTCATGTGAAGCAGATGCTTAAGGGCTTTGCTAGCTTGGGCGTGGTGGTTGCCGATGGCACATTGTTGTGTTCCGTGCTGCATGTCCCCTCGCAGCAGCCCGGCAGAGGGATGCTCTGCTCGGGAAGGCTGGGCGACCGGCCCCCAACAGCCTTCACAGCTTAAAACCCCAGACCTGGTCATGGTCTCTGTATGCTCCCTGAGCAAAATCTCATCCAAAGTGTTTCCTCCTGGTTTAATGCTGTTGACATTTGTATTTTAAAACTGCGGAGTCAGCCTAATAACGAAATGATTTTCAACTGCTTCTCTTTTTTAATGTGTATTAATGTTTTGTTGATGATGTTGTTTTTTCTCTACACTCCACAGCGTTGAGCTAACAATTCTAATTTTATTTCTAACCTGCTTGCCCTTCCTCTGGCTTTTTCCTGTCCCGATCTGTTTCCTCTGATGCTGATTATTCTTCCTTTACCCACAGAGCTATAAGAAAGCTATAGATGAGGTTAGTGATATCTTTTCTCAGTGGGTCATGCCTATGCAAGGTCGACTAGTTAGCACTTAATATCGAACCGGGTTTTCTCAGTGCCGACATTGACAAAGGTGGTGATGCAGTCGTGGGTCAGCTGGCAGCCCGAGCGATTGCGTTTCGGCCCGTGGGGAGGGGAGCGGCGCTGCCAGTGTGTTCTGCTCAGCCGTGGGCTGCCTGAAACCCGCTGGCCACACCACTTGCATGGAGGCTGTGGCAAGAAGCACCCCGACGTTCACACGCAGAGCAAACAGTGCTGCCATTGTTCGGCATGTTTGAAAGAGAAAGAGCGAGAGCGGAGGTTTCTTGTGCCAGTGGTCCGGGCAGCCTGCACTGCTCAGCACATTCTGCTCTCAGCTACAGTCCCTGGCCACCCCCTGATTTCAGTGGGACCTTCAAGCACTATTTGAAATGCATTTTAAGCCTAATTCGAATGAAGGTGCTTGGCAAACAAAGGAAAAAGAGCGGTGGGATACAGCGGGTGATTCGTTCTCATGGGCCAGACCATCAGCTGTAAAGCCAGAATCAGCGGAGCCGTCTGGGATGATGATGGGCAATGCTGGTCTTCATCCCTCCTCATAAAAAGTATAAAGAGTTCTGAATGGCACCTTTTTCACCATGGGATGGCATTTGAAACGGGTGTGCATCTGGCGATGGTGAATATTGAAACGTTCAGGGGGAAAGACCAAAGGTTCCTGATTTTGCATTTAACTTGCCTCACACACGCATGGCTGTGCACGCTCTGCTGATACTGGGAACTGCAGGGCTGCAATGGAAAGCACCAGTATCGGCAGCCTCTCTCCTCTAAATATAAAAGATGGGGAAGAAGGAAGATGCACTGGTTAGTTAACTTGTTCTCTTGGATAAAACATGAGCGATGCGTTTTGTTTAATGAGGTGCTTTGTAAGAAGAAAGCACATAAATCAGTGTCGAAACGGAGGCAGCGCGTGTGCTAATTCAAGCTCAATGAGCGATGTGATTTTGGAAACCAATCTGACTTGATTCCAGCAAATATTAAATCTAAAGAACCCTTTGTAATTAAAAGTAATTAAAGAGCGCTGCTACTGCTAACTTATGTATTATGTCACCCTCAGTAATAACATTTCATACCCATGTGGAACTACAGAGCGCTTTCTTTTTGGTTGTCAGATTGTTTTTGGTCCAAGAGCAACTCAGTGGAGCCGTTTAATCCTACAAAGTGCTCGTTGCGTAGAGAAAACGATAGCATCAAAGAATTAACCATCCTGAGGCAAAGCTGCAGCTAGGAAATCCACTGGTATTGTCTGGCAGCACGGCTGCTCTTAGAACTTCCAAATCGGACATGAAAAACTAATCAAGCTGGTTTTTAAAATACATGAGTATCTTCTAGAGGTGACCAGGGTGCCTTGAAGCACGTTAGGATTAGAAGCTGCATAAAGGAAGCAATTTTCCTTACCAGCCCATTGCTGTGACGGGTTCGGTCCTAGTCCTGCACCGCAGGAAGTCCAGCTGCAGTTCGAAGAGGCTGTCACGCAGTCCTAAAGTCCTTTTCAAAGCTGAGATGGCTCTGATCCAACTCAAAGGCAAGTGCTCAGTAAAGAGCGTATCTGAAGCTCCAAATGGGAAGCGTTGTTGAAACCGTCATTGATCCTGGTTTAGGAAAAGAAACAATCACACCACGAAGCTGCTACAGCCCTAATTAAAATAATTAGTTGTCGTGACTGCAGATTTGACTGTATTTCAATCCCAAACATGTTGGCATCAGAAATAAACTCCTGAAATACCGTTTTCTCCCTTTAACCATGCTCAAGAGCCTTTCTTTAAAGGTACAGAGAGCATTTGGAGAGGGATATTTCACACCCATCACACACTCCTGCTGTGAAGCAGGGATTGATCCTCACTGAAAAAAAAAACTCCTCGCTTTTTCTGGTATACTAATACGATGCAAAGCTGTTTGATGTCCGTGGAACGTCAGAGGCCAGGAGGGCAGACCTGGGAGCAGAATGTGGGGCTGCCCACCAGTGGGAGCCCGCCGGGAGGTGTGGGTCATCAACAACCAAGTACAAATTGCTCGCAAAATATTCCTGCCTCACGGTTAAAAAACAACCCGGGTTTGCATCTCAGCCAGAGAGGTTTTCCATCGTTTTCTTCACGTGTCGACGGGATAGATTTTAAGAGCTCCCTTTGCAACCGTAATTAATATTGCCGTAGCCGCCCTGCTGGAACGGTAAACTGGAAATGCAGTAAATGGGAGTATGGCCGTAAGACAATTGTGGAATTTAGTCTTTTTCAATGAGTTTCTTTCTCCCTAATCCTTTATCTCTGACCGAATGCGCTGATGCCTACCTCGGTCACTAATATAGGGAGAAATGGTAAGACTGACACTTGCGATGCTTTGTTCGTCATGTGCATGTCTTGTGCAACAGAGTTCTCTAACCCATTCTAATTCGAGCTCTCATGCTTTTCTGCCCTACTGCTTCCCCCTGCATTGCTATAAAAGCATGTAAGATAACAAAAAGTCTCTTTTCTACACGGTGCCTGCCATGTTCCTTGTTTTGAAATAGCAGTGTCTATTTTATATGACTGTTGGGTCCGAGACCTCATCAAAGTCATGGTAAACTGAAAAATTATTACTAGGCTTTGGGACTGCTCCGATCTTTTTTCTCATTTCGAGGCTTTTTATTTTTGTTTTTTTGCCCTTAGCTTGTAGGCTGCCACATTTCACATAAAGTGCTTAATGGGTCCCGCTGAGGGATTTTTTTTGTTTTGTTATTTTTATTATTTTTTGATTGTGTGGCTGACTCAGAGCTGTGACTCCAAAGTCTGGCTGAACTGGGCGCTTCTCCTCGTGCTCCTCATCGCCTCTCGGCAGCCGCCCGACAGCGGAGACTCACCACGGAAGCAGCTCTCGACGTGGGGATTGCACCACTCCATGGGAGATGCTGTCATTGCTTCCTTCCCAAATGCATTTATTACAGAATAAATACAATTACAGGGTCTCTTTGAGAAGTTTGAAAGAAGAGAAAACCCTGCAGGAGAAATTCTCCAAGCCAATCTTTGAGATGACGTTGTTTTCCAGTTTACTATGATGGTGACTGAACTTCACCTTTTCCAACAAATATAATTTTGTCGTGTATATACATATAAGTGTGTGTGTATATATGCACATACATGTTCCAAACAGAAAAAGAAGAGGTTGGCTATTGATTCTTCAGTGAGCGTAAATTAGTTTTGTTTTGTTTAATAAATGCTACATGCTACAAACATTGTCTTACGTTTGTCTCATGTTTGTAATGACTCTGTAAAGCTATTTCTTGTTGCTTGTGCTGTTAGCATTGGCTTTTGAAGAGATGTATGTGACGTTCTCCTCGCTTGAAATATAATAGCCATCGCTTTTTTGTTCTCTTGCCCCCATCCCCCTTAGGATCTGACGGCCTTAGCCAAAGAGTTGAGGGAGCTGCGCATCGAAGAAACCAATCGCCCCCTGAAGAAGGTGACGGACTACTCCTCCTCCAGTGAGGAGTCGGAAAGCAGCGAGGAGGAGGAAGAGGACGGGGAAAACGAGACGCATGATGGGACTGTGCCCGTCAGTGACATCCCACGGCTTATGTAAGAAGCGCTTTCTTTTCGCGGGGGCAAACTCTGAAAACACGGTGTGTCTTGGTCTGGAGGAGCAGTAGCTGTGATAATGGACACATCCAATGCACGTTGGTGTTTGGTGGCTGGCGCTGGAAACGCTGGTGTCACGGTTGCAGGTGATAATTTACTCAGATGAGTCTCTTTCCTGATCCAAACTAGAGATACTTAATGGCAAAAGCTGAATTATTTCTACTGCATGTTCCATGAACTTGGACTCCAAGCTGATGGACCTGTTCCTGCAGGTTTTTGGCCTGAGTGGATGCATCTGACCTCATCCCACCTTTGGTCCTGCTCTCGGGGTTGGCATGGTAAAGGTCTGACAGCTCTGGAGCCTGCTCTTGCCCCAGATCAAGACATGCTGAAGTGCAGGACTTGGTGGCCTGCCCAGCACCAACTGGGAGAGCCAGGATTAATAACAATCCTGAATCTTTTTGGGTTTTGACCTTGGCTCAGTTACTGTGCAGGCAGCAAAATATTGTGGGCTTTGGGTCACTCTGCCTGGCAGCTGGGTCTGATTCCTGCCCCCTTCAATGCGCAGAGGAGCTGTGAGAAGACTTCAGGGGATTATTTGCTTTTGAATCAGTTCGTTTCCATTCTTCCTGCTAAATGAATTATTATTGGCTTCATAGTGGTGGGGTGTGGAGTGACAGGGAAGCTCTCTGCGAGGGCGGGAGACCTAGAAGGTGCAGAGTGCCAAGCTCCTGGGGTGGAGCTTCCTTCCAGCAGAAGGAGAAAATTCAGAGCTCTTGGAAATCATTGAAGAAAGTCAGGAGCCAGAGTTACGAATATGCAGCAGTTGGGTGGGCAATCACGCGTGCAAGAATGGGCCTCAGGCTGCTTGTGGAAGAGGAGTTTCATCAGGAGTGGTTAATCGGTCCTGACATCCTTCCACCCAACACCGTGGGTTTGGCACAGTGGACAAAATATCTCACTGAATGCTTTGCAGCCAGGTGTGTGGAACGACAGGCATGGCAGTGAGGTGGATGCCCCTACCCCCTGCCAGCCCAACGCCGTGTGTCCGTAACATCCTGTCAATGAACGTGCCCCAGAGACTGAACATGGCTGAGGGAGAGAATCTCATCTTCTCCTGCACCTTCCAAGTGGTCTTTGTATAGCCTGTTCTTAAACCCCTGGCCATCCTCCTCAGCACTGGGCTGCTCTTCACTCCAGCTCTGTGCAGATGTCTCCTGCTGCGGGATAAGCCCATCCCATTGTGACCCAGTGGAGAGGAGGGACCATTTACTCCTTCCAGCTCTGCAGATACCTTTTCTCCACCTGAAGGCTGTGATGACTCCCTTCAGCTCCCTCTCTGAGCTGGGCAAGCCAGCTCTTGCCCATGTCCAGGGTTTTCTTGCAGGGTGACGTGGAAAGTGTGTGCCAATGACATTTGGGACCTTGGAACTACCACAGCCATTCGTTCACTCGCTGCATGGCCTCAAAATTAGCATAACAGAGCAGAGATAAAGGAGGTGATTTCTAGAACTGGAACAATGATGTTATTTCCTCATCCTTTGGCAGTGTTGCAAAGCTAATGGTAGGATGGTGTGAGCTCCTCACATGAAAGGTGCCGCACAAGTAGGGCACGCTGCTGTTTGGAGGGCTTTGGTGATGCCTGTCCAGTCATACATTTGATACAATGCAGGCCAGGATCCATCATCGAGTCAGTCCCACCTTGAAGACCCCAGGGCTCACATCTCACGTTGGACCAGCAGCCCGCTTGATTAATGCAGGCATGCCTTGGCTTTTCCTGCTGCCAGGCTCCCTCGGGAGCCTCTGGGCTTGGACAAGTGCACAGGGATGGCGTGTTAAAGGGTGAATTACTTCACATCGATGGAAAGCAACCGGGGCTGTGTGGCTTTTAAATGCAGAGTAACAGGTCTCAGCAACATCTTCATGACCACCACCAGCATTTTCCAGCACACAGACAGGGCTGGGTGGTAATCCAGAGGCACTTTGTCATTTGCTTTTGGTTTTGCTCAAGTTCTACTTAAGCAGGTGATCTGCTAAGACCATAGTAATCAAGCAACGGTGGCTGCTCATCGCCTGTGACATCCATTCTCAGACAGTCCTAAATTTTAATGTGTGTGAGAATGAATTCCAGCCTCTCTCCTGAGATGGGAGAAATAAACTCAAGGGAAAATCATGGGTTAGGGCTACATTGTCACCTGAAAAACAGCAGAGAGCTACAGGACATGACTTGTACTTCTGCCCACGCCTCCTCCCAAGCCCCTTTATCCCCTCCCTTGCTGTCCTTTGTCATTGGATGCTCGGATGCACTGTTCCCTTTTCAGGGGTTCAGACGGGGAATAAAGGGAGTGAATTACTTTTTTTTAAATCTTTCTTAAGTAGGAAGCATGGTGTAAGGCAGAGCTCCTCGTTACCTGCTCATCAGTGCTCCTCTCAGAGCACCTTGGGATGAGAAAAAATAATTTCCCCATACATGTAAATGGATCCATTTTCTAATTTTTCTCCCTGTGAGATAGAAAGCCTTACCCTGATTGAAATAATACTGTACTAGGGGATTTTTCATCTAGTTGAGCAAAGGAAAGATTCATCATTAATGCTTTTCCATTCTGTCCTCAGACCAACAGGAATTCCTGGAAGCAATGAGCCGTACAACCTGGGGATGGTGACAACTCACGGGCTAGAGGCTTCCCATGCAGATACGTTTAGCAATATTTCAAGGGAAGGGACTTTAATGGTGAGGGAGGTAAGTTGTAAAACAAGTATTTCCATGGAGCATCTTCAGGAGGTTTTGCCCATGTAAGCACAAACACTAACAGTGCTGTGTGTCCGGAACACAAAATGACTCAGTAAATTGTGCTCATTAGCGCTCTCGTTAATACAATTTACACTTTGAGCAAATGTGACAAGTGCAAATGTTTCTCAGATCTACAAACAGCAGTGAATAGTAATGCTGGGGCATGGCGGGAGGATGCTCCTACAAATGGCTCTGCCATAATCCCCCAAGAGCTCCAGGCCACAGAAGTTATCTTCAGTTTACAGCATGTAGTTAATACACTTGGAACCTGGCCCAAAGTGTCCCCTATTCTTCCCAACATTTGCCACCCTGTAACTGTCAGAGGCATGTGGTATTTATAGAGCTTGTGGAGGCTGTTACCAGGGACTGGTTCTACTCAGGGAGGACCAAGCACTGCTTCCCACCAGCCAGCCATCCTGCACTAGCCCAGCGAGCTGGCTGCAGGGGCACTGGGCATCCCAGGTGTGAGCCCTCAGCTGCAGAGGTCAGGCTGCGGTGGGAACAATCCTGATGGATGCAGCCAGCCGTATCCTGGGCTGCATACCCAGCAGCATGGCCAGGAGGTTGAAGGGGGTGATTCTCCCCCTCTACTCAGCTCTCATGAGTACAGTTCTGGGGCTCCCAGCATAAGACAGACATGGACCTGTTGGAACAAGTCCAGAGGAGGCTACCAAGATGATCAGAAGGCTGGAGCACCTCTGCTGTGAGGACAGGCTGAGAGAGTTGGGGTTGTTCAACCTGGAGAAGAGAAGGCTCTGGGGAGACTTTACTGCAGCCTTCCAGAACCTAAAGGGGGCTACAGGAAGGCTGGGAAGGGACTTTTTACAGGGATGTAGTGACAGGATGGCTTTAAACTAAAAGAGGGTAACTTTAGATTAGGTGTAAGAAAGAAATTCTTCACTGTGAGGGTGCTGAGGCACTGCACAGGCTGCTCCGAGAGGTTGTGATGCCCCATCCCTGGCAGTGTCCAAGGCCAGGCTGGACAGGGCTTTGAGCAGCCTGGTCTAGTGGCAGGTGTCCCTGCCCATGGCAGGGGGGTTGGAACTAGGTGATCTTTAGTTCCCTTCCAGCTCAAACCATTCTGTGATTCTGTAATAGTACTGCAGCTCTGAGGCAGAGGATGCACGTTCAGTTGGCTGTGGAAGAGTTCCCCCAGTGTTTCTCGGTTTCTGGAATGCTGGAACGTTCTGGCGATGCTGCTGGAAATGCAGGCGGGTGGCAGGTCTGCTGGTGGCGGGGCACAAGGCTCTGGCAGTTAGTAAAACAGGGGAGTCACTGTCCTGATGGCAGGTAAAGGAGGTGGATGGGAGAGGAGGAGGGAGGGGAGTTTGGAGTCATCAGTCATAAAGGAGGAATGTTTCATTCAAATGCAAACTAGACTTGAGCAGCATATTAATCTTAATTCCATTTCTATAAAATATTCATATAGGAAGGGAAAATAAAAAGAATGTGATTTTGAAAGAGAGGAAGGCACTAGTAAAAGAAGTCAGAGTGTGTTTGCTGCCCTTCTCTGTGAGTTTTGGAGGTAGGCAGCAATGCAGAGCCCACCTCGCCCCTCACTGGCTTGGAGCTGTTCAGAGCAGGGGTCTGCTCAGCCCCGTAGCTGGGAGGGTGATGCAGTTGAGCAGGAGAGCAAGTCACTGCTGTTACAGGCAGCCGTGTCTGAAACAAGCTCGGTGTAACAAGCTCGGTGTTAAGCATCACAATGGCAAGCACGGCCCTGTGAGAAATCCAGTGATGCTGGAGGGTTTAAAAGCTGTGGGCAAGACAAGGAGCTGGGAAACCGCTTTGAGAGGAGGGAGCACAATAAGAAACCCAAACTGCAGCCTGGTGCCGGGTGCTTACTGTTTGGTCCCCAGCAGAGGACAGGCTCACTGGGGCCAGTGGGCTTTGGGCAAAGGGCTTTCCGCTTTTCGGTGGGGCAGCAAGGTGCTTGAAGGTGATGGTGACAAATAATCAGAAGATAAATGTTGTCAGGACTGGTCAGACTGGTGAGGCTGTTCAGAGGGAGTTTTCCACTAATCCCAGTAAATGGGCAAGTCTCTGCAGCGTCCTCATTGATGTGCCTTAGGTAGGTGAGGTTCGTCCTAATGGCAAATATCTCAAACCGATGAGCAGGGAGGGGAGAAACTTCCCAGGACCTGCCTTGCAGGAGGTGGGGCTGGAGAGGAAGGGAAGCCCCGGGAGGCTGTACAGAGCGGGATGCTGGTCATCGTGCCGATGGTCTGCTGAGGCTGCCGCTGTTCACTGCTGTTTTGGGTTACAGAAACATGCGACGGGGCTGTGTTGGCATTTGCAGTCGGGCTACTCGCTGCCGTAGCTGTGCAAGGCCATTCTGGCGAACGCTGATTGAGGAGCCAGATTCTGCTGTCACCAGTGGCTGGTGGTCTGTGAGAAGGGAGCCGGCCATGGGGTTTGCACCATGGTGGCAAGAGCAGAATCTGCCCTACGTTCCTCGTCTCAAAACGATGGTGATCAGGCTTCTCTCGCTCTGTTGTGGCTAATTACTCTGTATTGACTTTGTGATTAATCCCCTTTATTTCTCCTGGGGTGGGGGGTTGGTTTGCTGCTTGCCAGATTGCATGGGGATGGGATCAGAGAGGGTCCTTCTCCTCTGCTTGCTGTGGGAACAGGGGGACTGCCAACGACTTGGTTTTGTTTGGTTTTTTCTCTTCTTTTTCTCTTTTTTTTTCCCCCCCTTCTCTTTCTTCCTCATGCCTTGTGTCTCTGCAGACCTCTGGTGAAAAAAAGCGTTCTGGCCACGCAGCCAGCAATGGCTTTGCAGGTCACATCAATCTCCCTGACCTGGTGCAGCAAAGCCACTCGCCGGCGGGCACGCCGACCGAGGCCCTGGGGCGAGTCTCCACGCATGCGCAGGACATGGACTCGGTGCCTGAAGTAGGTGGTGGGGGGCTCCCCTGTCTCTTTTGCATCGCTTTGAACAAGTATTAACATCTCTGCCCCATAAAGGGCTTTTCCTGCTTTTCTCCCTGGCTTTCTTGGCTCTTCTCTCTCTCTGTTTCTGGTACGCATGGGTGCATGAAGAGGAAATACAAGGGAATCTGATGGGTTGTTGTTAGTGGGTCTATGGCTGATGGCAAAAATCAAGACCACCAGCTGAGTTTTGGTGGAGATGGCTTCAATGCTGCCAGTTGATGTGAGAGCTCCATTATTTTTTTGACACTTGGAAATAAAAGAAAAGTACGAGAGTCAGTGATGCCATTAACTTCAACAGGGCTCAGCTTCCACCTCTGCAATCCTTGATACTTAATGTGACTCAAAAGGTTACAAAACCCAAAGCAATCAGCATTCTGGGTGGCTTTCCACACTAGGACAAACCTGCACACCTTTACAACTGTGTGTTTTCCTGTCATGGCAGAGTATTTCTCCTTGGTAGCTGTTTTACAGGGACACCCTTGAACGTTAACGTTGTAAAAAGTCCCAGAAAGTACAAGATGTGACACGTAAGGCAAGGCATGTCCTGCTTACCATCACCAGCTGTGGGCTTTGTTTTCCCGTGAAAAAACAACCCATTTGGTGCTAAATAAGCAATTTTATTTATTTTTTTAGTTCTGTTGTTTATGTATTAGAAGTTTCTTCATCGTATTCTCTCACATCGAAATGATGGACCCATTTCACTAGCAGTGTAAAAATAAAAACTGCCTGGAATTGGGCATTGATAAAACATAATAACAGATGGTGCGTGGCCCGACCTCAAGGTTTTATCCGTTTCCTTGTTGCTTTTAAGAGCAGTGAAGACAGAGGCGATCTTGAAAGTAACACCTTCCATGGTCATCCTGGGACAGCTTAAACACGAGCAAGGATTGGGTTTAAACATACTCATTTGTAGAATACCAACCAAGAAGATCTTTTACATTTCTAAAATGGCATTTTTAGGGCTGACCAAGCCAGGAGTGGGTGTAAGTGGAAGCTCAGGGATTTGGTTCACAGGCTTCCAGGTGACTCATGGTGCTGTGAGCAAAAAGAAAGGAGCGAGCACCACTTCACCCTGCAGCTTGATGCTGTTTCTAAGCCACCACGGAGGTTTGTAGGTGGTTGAATAGGACCTGGAGGGAGATGAGGTCTTAATAATGGACTTGGAAGTTATGAAAATGGCAATTTCTGAGGAAAATAGATGACTGTGAGCAAAGAGAAGAAATGCTCGGTGCGCTGGGGTGGGGGGTTTGGTCCTAATTCATTTGTTGGAAAGCGGCTGGCTCTCAGCTGGAAAGTGTCTCTGTATACACTGGATTTTCCTCCTCCTTAAATTGTTGGTGTTTTAGGGAAAAGACATCCAGCCCAGGGAACAGAAGGTGTATTTCTTGGGTATGAAAGAAGCACGAAGTAGCGAGCGTATCTTCCACGCGCACAGATATGTCCTATGGTGTATGCAAATGTGGTGCCTGTTCCCGCAGCGTTCCCTGCCGCAGGCTGTTAACTCCTTCCATGGGTTACCCTGTCCTTTTTGGAAATCCATCCCGTTTCTATGGAAACAGGCGGGCTGTCAGGGGAATGGAGACAGGATGCGCAGCATGGGTTTGGCAGGCACAGGGCATGGATGCTGGCTCACCCGTGAATGCCAGCCCCCAGATGCTTGGAAAGTTCTGAGCTCCCACACCCAGGGGTTTTTTACCCTTAAATTTCTTTGTGTCCTGCTGGTCCAAGCCCAGACCAGTTTTGGTTGCTGCTCTACAGGAGGGAAAATCTTGTCACTTCAGCTCCCAAGGCAAGGATTTCCTTTTGCTTGGGAGAAGGTCTTTGCCTTATTTCCTGCCTTAATAAAGCAATGGCTTTGGCTACCTCGTCCAGCTCTCTGAGTTACTCTGGTGATCACTGGTCTGTGTGAGCTGCCCCACGCCGGGGCGTTCTGGGGGTGCCCAGTGCCATCCTGCCAAGCTTGGCTGCACGATGGGGGAGTGGGAGAAGCAAACCCTCGCCTGCCTGACATCCCAGGGTGTGCTTTTGAAGGCAGGAGTGTTTCATGCTGACAAGTTTTTCACCTGCATTGACTTTTGCCTCTGGCCCTGTGGCTTCTCCGCTAACTGGTCTCGTGGCTGTGCTATGCTTCTGCCGGCAAGAAGAGAGCAGAGCCGGGCCCTGCTCCCCTTGTATTCTGTGGCTCATGGACACTCAGAAATCCAGCTTAATGTTTTTCCTGATTAGGTATGGAGGAGGGGAAGCAGATGATCACAGAGGGCTCAAAAAGGGACAGGCACTGTGTCTGCTAATGAGAAACTCTTACATGTACACACATACACAAAATTACTATGATTTCTGTGCTCTGAGCTCTCTCTTTGCTGTTTATTTTCCAGTACGGTATGGGAAGTAGCACCAAAGCCTCTTTCACCCCCTTTGTGGACACCAGAGTGTATCAGACCTCACCTACTGATGAAGATGAAGATGAGGATGAAGAGTCATCTGCTACTGGTAGGAGGCAGTGTGGGCAGTTTGAGAAGGGAGGGCCTGGTGGGAACCAGGTCGTGGAGTCTGAATAACCACACTGAACGTTTTTTACACTTCACTTACTCTTGTCCAAACATTGCTCGTGTCTGCATCCTTGTGCTCTCCAGTTTCCGTCCAACTGCTTCTCCCCTGCCAGTGAAATGCCACCAGAAAGGTGGGAGAAAATGGGGAACAGCAGAAATCCACCCACTCGTCTGCCAGAGCAGCCAGAGAAATGCTCCTGGCAGAACTGGGAGGTGATAACTGCTGCAGCGAGCTGGCAGTTGCTCTGAAGTCATTGAAAATGGCTGGATGGGGGCAGGCAGGCAGTGAATAGTGCTGGTCAGCTTGGTAGGCGGGGTTGGAGGTATGGGGCTATCACCTGCTGACAGATTTGGAGTTGGTTCCAACCCACGAGAAAATCCTGATGGTCCCTCTCCACACAAGGAGCTTGTAACATAGTGATGGCTCCCCGTCAGGAATTGTCTTCCTGTCCCAAAAAAAAAAGGTGACCGAAGAGTTAATCCATCACCCTTCTCTGTCTTGTGTGTTTCCTTGCAAGCCCTGTTCACCAGTGAGCTGCTCAGACAGGAGCAGGCCAAGCTGAACGAAGCCCGGAAGATCTCGGTGGTGAACGTCAACCCCACCAACATCCGTCCCCACAGTGACACCCCGGAGATCCGGAAATACAAGAAGCGCTTCAACTCAGAGATACTCTGTGCTGCTTTATGGGGTAAGCCCTGAGCACGCCATGTCCTCAGCAAACCTCACCAGAGCCTGAGAATGGTGATGAAACAAGAACGTGTCATTTCAGAACCAAACCCATGCCTCTGGTTGTCCCCTTCTCCATCCCAGGCAAGACTCATGTCCCCAAGTCCCTGTGCTGTAAGAGTGACCCTTTATGTCCGTGAGAAGATCATAGCCTTAGCTGGGATCAGTCACTCTTGCGATGATAGTGGGGACAAGCTCGGGGTGTCATCCTGGGGAGCAGCCCTGGCTCCTGGTGCCCATTGCCCTCTCTCCATCAGGTGTGAATCTGCTGGTGGGCACAGAAAATGGCCTGATGTTGCTGGATCGGAGTGGGCAAGGGAAGGTCTACAACCTCATCAACAGACGGCGATTTCAACAGATGGACGTACTTGAGGGCCTTAACGTCCTCGTGACAATATCAGGTACGCATCTGGTGTTCTCACTCTGTCACCATCTCAGCCATATGCCCCAAGCAGTTCAACCTCAGACACAACCTGCGCACTGGGGTCAGAGGGAAGCTGCCAGGGGAGGTGGAGGTGGTTTGTTCCAGTTTCAGAGGTGTTAGGTCTGCAAGAGTGCCTCCAAGAGCAGTTTGCTGTCATTGCCTGCTGGCTCCACTTCAACTGCAACTCTCCATCCTCCTTTAGCAGGGAAGGGAAGGTGCAGGATACCGGCAGGGTACGGGCAGATACCCCAGCAAGGCAGATAGTCATGGCTCGAGGGGGCAGCGAGCTCCCCCTTTGCGTCTGTTTGGGTCTAGCCAAGGGAGCCATGAACCATGGCTTCACACTCCAACTCAGACCATGACTTCACAGCTCCAGCTCAGACCATGACTCTACTCGGGGTGCCTGAGCATCAGGAAGGCCGTGGGCTTGTCCCTGTCCCTGGGTTCAGCCCTGGTTCTGGAGCTCTCAGACCAGGCTCATGGGGTGATTCCTGGCAAAAAAGCAAAAACTCTGTATAGTCCAGTCTCCCAGCAGAGTGCCCAGCATCCTGCTGCAGAGCAGCCCCATGAAGCACATGGGTGGCGGAGCTGGGCAGTCTCCTCCTGCTGATAACTGCCCCGCAGAGCTCACGGAGGACAGCAAGAGGAAATGCTCGTTAGGAAAACTGCTGTTCAGCAGCCCCGGGGCTCACTCTGCATTCACCTGCACTACACATCTGACATCAGCCAGCTAACCCAGCATCATTAGCTGTTCTTTTTTGGACGTGATATGGTCTGATTTTCCAAAACTCAGCAGTAATATTCTCTGGAGGGGAATCTTATCCTTCAAAATGCTTAAACTCAAGATGATAGAATCACAGAATGGTTTAAGTTGGAAGGGACCTTAAAGATCATCAAGTTACAACTCTCCTGCTGTGAGCAGGGACACCTTCCACTACACCAGGTTGTGCAAAGCCCGGTCCAACCTGGCCTTGAACACTGCCAGGGATGAGGCAGCCACAGCCTCTCTGGGCAACCTGTGCCAGTTCCTCACCACCCTCACTGTGAAGAACTTTCTTACACCTAATCTGAATCTACCCTCCTTCAGTTTAAAACAGTTAATGCTTGTCCTGTCACCACATCCTTCTAAAAAATCCCTCCCCAGCTTTCCTGTAGCCCCCTTTAGATTCTACCCCACCTGCCCAGGCTGCTCAAAGCCCCTTCGAACCTGCCCTTGAGCACTGCCAGGGATGGGGCATCCACAGCCTCTCTGGGCAACCTGTGCCAGTGCCTCACCACCCTCACTGTGAAGAACTTTCTTACACCTAATCTGAATCTACCCTCCTTCAGTTTAAAACAGTTAATGCTTGTCCTGTCACCACATCCTTCTAAAAAATCCCTCCCCAGCTTTCCTGTAGCCCCCTTTAGGTTCTAGAAGGCTGCAGTAAGGTCTCCCCAGAGCCTTCTCTTCTCCAGGCTGAACAACCCCAACTCTCTCAGCCTGTCCTCACAGCAGAGGTGCTCCAGCCCTCTGATCATTTTTGTAGCCTCCTCTGGACTCACTCCAAGAGGTCCTTGTCCTTCTGATGTTGGAAACCCCAGAGCTGGACACAGTACTCTAGGTGGGGTCTCGCCAGAGCAGAGCAGAGGGGAAGAATCACCTCCTTCGACCTGCTGGCCACGCTTCTTTTGGTGCAGCCCAGGATACAGTTGGTCTTCTGGGCTGTAAGTGCACATTGCCAGGTCATGTTGAGCTTCTTATCAACCAACACCCCCAGGTCCTTCTCCTCAGGGCTGCTCTCCACTCATCACCCAGCCTGTATGTGTGCTTGGAATTGCCCCAGCCCAGGTTCAGAGTCTTGCATTTGGCCTTGTTGAGCCTCGTGAGGTTCACGTAGGCTGATCTCTCAAGCTTGTCACAATCTGGTTTGGGTCCTCTCCCGCGGAGTCTGAGCTGGGTCCTGTCCCCGTAGCAGGGGCTGTGCAGCAGCCGGGAGGTTTGCAGCCAGATTGCAGCCGTCCAGGAGTGGACAGGTGTGCAGAACTTTGGCAGCCCCTCAGCACTGCAGCAGGCTTGTCGGCAAATAGCTGTGCCTGTCACGGGCTGGGGAGCTCATGGCTCAGCTTCAGGGTGGAATTAATGTTGTATGAAGGAGAAGAGAGGAAAGTAACCAGGTAGCTGAGTCATTGGATAAGCCCTGAGCCATAAGAGAGCTGGGGTCACAGCCCGCTGTGCCCAACTGTCTCTCCATGGACCCTGGAGGAATATTTCCAGCATGCAGGAAGCAAGAGCCCGGCTCTTCCAGTATCCACCTGCAGTCCAGGAGCCAGAGGTCCAGACTCTGCTTTCCATTGGTTTTTTTCCCAAGAAAAAAACACAACACAACTAAATCACTATTTTCAACTTCATCGTAAAACACACCTTAATTTTATCATCTTGGGAGCACCAAAATCTTAAGCACCAAAATCTTAAGACCTCCCATGCAGGCGTGTTCTGCTCTGAGGAGGAAGTTTCCTTTGCCAACAGGAAAGAAGAACAAGCTGCGCGTGTACTATCTCTCCTGGCTGAGAAACAGGATTCTACACAACGACCCTGAGGTGGAGAAGAAGCAGGGCTGGATCACGGTCGGGGACCTGGAGGGATGCATCCACTACAAAGTTGGTGAGTGGCCTTTCCGGGAAAAAACGTCTGAAGAGATGCAGTTTTGTTCTCAAGTCTCAGATCTGACCTGAAAATGGCTCTTTAAAAGTCTGGATAGACCATAGCCACAGCTAAATCTGGAATTCCTCTCTAGGATTAGACAGATGCTTTACCACATGAGAACCAACAGAGAGACAGCGTGAGAAGCTGCTCCTGGAGATGAGTTGTTCGGCCTTGGAAAGAAAAATAATGTTCTTAAACCCAATTTTGTTTTCATTTTAGTGAAATATGAAAGAATCAAGTTCTTGGTGATTGCCTTAAAGAATGCTGTAGAGATCTATGCTTGGGCTCCTAAACCATATCACAAGTTTATGGCATTTAAGGTACGTTGATCTTGTAGCCAAAATACACTCTCTAACTGTAAATACACGAGATTTCTGTACTGTGCCGAGCAGAAGAGCCTCCTGCCTACACAGCTGAGCTCCTCGTATACCTGGGAGTCATGGGAGGTGAGCTACGCTCTGGCTAAAGAGATGGGATGTGTTCTTACATTTAAGGGTTAATATTAGCTTACGGGACAGGTTTTACCTGGGAAGTTGGCAGAAAGCTGACCAAATGCCCATGAGCGAAGCTGAGTCGGGGGTTTGGTTTGTTTTTTTTGACTTCTGACTCATTTTTCGCATACGGTATAAGAACAGGTTGTCATTATTATTACCCATTTTCATTTTGCAAGGCCCTCTCCCTTCTGCAGTGCAGATTCTGTTTCACGACAGAAGGTCCAGGAGAATGACCCGCTCTTTCTCTCCTTTTCTCTCCCTTTTCATATACCTCAGTTTCCTTGAGTGAGCCCTTTCCCCTCTGTAACCTGCCCACGGGTC
Organism: Buceros rhinoceros silvestris; assembly: GCF_000710305.1. Taxonomy (NCBI): domain Eukaryota; kingdom Metazoa; phylum Chordata; class Aves; order Bucerotiformes; family Bucerotidae; genus Buceros; species Buceros rhinoceros. The sequence goes on from NW_010387665.1 coordinate 34,238, forward strand.
TTTTGTACTGTAGTCCTGTAAAGCAGTTTTCATCCTAAGCTCTGTGCAGAAACAAGTCACAAGGGCAATGCCTTCTGGAGACGTTCATGCTGAGTAATCTCATTTTGCATCCTTCCAGCACAAATGGGCTTATTCAGTATTAGGTCACATTTGCTTTTTCTGAACAAAAGCCAGAATAAATGGGCTCAGTGACATGGAGAGCTCAGCAGCGTTCACCTGGCCTGGGATCCAGCCTCCACGGGCTCTGCTGAGGATGCTGCTTCTGGTGCTGCTTCTCCAGTCTGCGGGAGGCTGAGCATCCTCTTCTTGACTTAGGGGTTTGTTGGGAGAGTGGCAAATACCACCCACTGGTTTTCCCTGTCCGGAGTCAGAGTGGTCCTTGCATAGAGCACCAGGAGCTCTTTTCTCTCCCTGGGTGTGTCTCATCCTTCTGCTGAGGACCTATGCAATGGGGAGATGCTCTGTCCAGGGTCGATCCATGCCTAGGAGCTAGTCCCAGCAGATTAGATTGAACAGAGCAAAGTGGGTCTTTACTAACCTGACTCACTTCAGCTGCCCAAGCTGGAACGGTGATCCCTGCCAAGAGGGGAGGTGGGGTGGGTGGACACAGCTCTTCACAGACTTCATTCCCGTTACCTGGAGCAGCACCAGCATCAGGGTCCCTGTGTGCTGGCTGTACACGTGCTCATGTAAAACCAAGCTGTCTCCTTCCTTTAGACACCAAATCCTCAGGCTGGCCTCGGGCTCCTGGGTAGAAAGAACTTGGCAAGGGTGAGCACTTATCTGCTGGGATGGCTGCAGCGAGTGGGTAATACCCTCTGAGGCATCTGACACAGGAACAGAGAGACAGGAATATAAATACCACTTATTTAGTAAGAAACACAGTCAAATAAATTTGATTTCAGAACCGTATCAGGCTGCTGCTGTGGGGATTTGCTGGTTTTCTGTGATACTCACTGAAGGGATTATAAAAGTCTTTTGCAGATCTCCAGCACAAGCCGTTGCTCGTGGATCTCACTGTAGAGGAGGGTCAGAGACTCAAGGTTATCTTTGGATCGCACACTGGTTTCCATGTCATTGATGTAGATTCCGGGAACTCTTACGATATCTATATACCATCTCATGTGAGTACACGGGGGAGCGTTGCTGCATGACTAACGCAGATCACCAGCGAGGTTCACACAGGCTCTCGGTGGTTCAGAAATGGTGACCATTCAGGTGATGTCTTGCCATGGGCATGATGTACTCTGGTGCCATCCTCATCCTCCTAAAAGAGGATGCAGAAGTATCACACACTTCATGTTCATTATTTCCACAGACTCTTCCTGTCCTAGTGCCCGGGCTGTCAGGTTTAAGGTTGCCATGTCCCACAGAAAGGAGAATCTGTCTGTTCACTGCATGGGGCAGTAATGGAGCTCTCTGGAGGGCAAGACACTGTAAAACCAGGTTCTTGGTTGTTGGACAACAAAGACCCACCAAGAGCTGGTTGCCCAGCGCACTGTCCCCTTGCATGGTGTCCCAG
>NW_010387665.1:35882-61848 GCF_000710305.1 Buceros rhinoceros silvestris
CAGACGTGCTCACCAACACTTGTTCTGGCTGAGGCGGCACACTTTGCCCAGGTGAAGGTTGCAGTTTTAGGGTAGCCCAAATCTCAGGAAGCCTGCTGCTCAACACCCAAAAAAATGGGACTGTTTCCTCCCTACCACCTGTAAAATTCTGGGTTTATTTGCCTTAGTGTGAATGGCAGATGAATTCATCAAGGCAGCAGTCACTTATTTGTGTTGCAGGCAAGTGTCAGCCATCAGTCTTGGGGACACGTATGTTTTGATCTCTCTGTAATTGCTGAACCTGTTTATCCTTAACATACCAGACAGCTTTGATGGCGGGGTAAACATGACAGTTTATTCCCCTTCAGGCTTATCTCTGAAAGCCAATGCCTGTTCCGTGAATGGAGGGAGGGTTTTGTTCTCGGGTTGGTTTGGGGGGTTGTTTTTCTAGGGCTTTGCTCCCTCTCCCCAACTCATTCCTCCATTCAACGCAATTCTGACTTGTAGGGTTTGTTTTAACTGCAGATTCAGGGCAATATCACTCCTCACGCCATTGTCATCCTGCCTAAAACAGACGGGATGGAGATGCTTGTGTGCTATGAGGATGAAGGCGTGTATGTGAACACCTACGGACGGATAACTAAAGACGTGGTGCTCCAGTGGGGAGAAATGCCTACATCCGTGGGTAGGTCAAACCCTTCCTCTTCACCTCTTTGAGATGAGAGATGAGGAGTGGAGAATGCTGAGATGGAGTTGTTAGGGCTTTTGTTTATCCAGAGATTTCTCTCAGCCAGAGAAGAGATGGGGTTGTTAAGTCTCTACAGTTTGGTCCTCCATAACAAAAGCAAGCGACTTCTTGAAGATTTGAGCTCTGGTTTGTCTTAAGTATAAGATAATATAAGCTGTTGCGCTGGTGGGATACTGTGTTGAGTGGAAGAGGGGCTGTGTGCGGAGCTGGGCGCGCTTAGGTTGCTCTTCTGGCTGAGCTGTTGCTCAGTTCCACGACCCATGGAGTCAAGCCACTGCCCAGCTCCTCTCCCACAGAAGTTGGAAGTAGTGATACAACTTCTGTTTAAATTATTCAGCAATTTCTTGTTGAAAAGTGCTCTTTAAAGCCTACTGTCCGTACAGGCACATGCCTGGCTGCCCGTGCCTGCGGCAGTCAGAGCTCTGCCATTGATCCACATAGGCTTTGAGTAATAGCTGATGAGGGCTTTTCTGCCTGTTGCATAATATTCAGCTCAGCACACGTTTAACACCTCCCTGACACTTCCTTTTGACAGCCTACATTCATTCCAATCAAATAATGGGCTGGGGAGAGAAAGCTATTGAGATCCGGTCAGTGGAGACAGGACACCTGGACGGAGTATTTATGCACAAGCGAGCTCAAAGGTTAAAGTTTCTATGCGAAAGAAATGATAAGGTAAGTCCACTTCAAAGCTTGTACCTCTGCTTTAAGCTACAAGCCACTTTTAGACTCTTAAGTCTGGTTTATCTTGAGGTTAATAATTAATCTGAAGGTCCTGTTTAATAAGCAGTCCCCAGAAACCCACTCCCAATTAATTCTCTCCGGTGGATGCAGACCTGCAAGATCTCTTCCACCTCTAGCTGAGATCTGCATTGACTTGGCTTGACTTTCTCCCAAGCCTTGCATCTGAACATTAACTATTGAGCTGCCAAGTAAACTCTCCAGAAGTTGAGAACTGGTAGCACTAAGTGACCCTGATGGGAGTTCAGGTGCAGAAACATTTTGATGCTTTTTTAGATGCATTTTGATGCATCTGAAACTATTTTCTCCAGGGAGCTCCATCTTTTTCCATGGACAGCACTGATCAATACTGCTCTGGAGGGTCATCAGAGCTGCATGGGGAATGCGGCTGTTGTGTAGATGACACCTGCCATGGGTGCTGCTGACGGGCAAGGGGTGCAGGGAATGAAGGGAGGAGAAATTGCTGGAGGAAAAGGGATATTTGCATGGAAGAAAAGGGATATTTGCATGGAAGAGTTGGCGGAATGCTGAGGTCTGCATCTGCTGTTGATATGTCCTCATCTCACGAGGTTTCACCAAGATAAAGCAGGACCAGGCAGCAGGGAGTTCTTTCGTAACGCGCACGATCACGTAACACGTGAAGAAACTGCTGTGTCCCCAGATCAGGGTTTAATAACATGCAATAAATAAGGTTTGAGGCCAGGATGAGTTTAGTGAGCAGCTGCTCGTTAGTCGAGTGCTGCCCTCCCTGGTGCGACGAGTTAGGCTGGAGCTCTGCAGGAGAACTGTATCACAACCCTGCAGTGGAGCACGCCATGGGAACCTGCCTGAGAAGCTGGATTTGGGTGGCCCACATACCCCTAGTCTGCTGTTCTCCTCACTTTTGAGTACCTGACTCTGCTGGTTTTATACTGGTTTTTTGAAAGAGTTCTTTTTCTGGTTTGCTCCTGTTTGGGATTTTTTTTTCCTGGTTTTCATAAAAAGGAAAAAACCCACCTCAGTCTTTCTAAAATACTGGAACCAGCTGATCACTGGGGGGTTTGAAATACTGAAATCTGATGTGTCTCTTTCTGGAGAAATGGTTAATGGTGAAAGTCATGTGAAGATTGAATAGTTTGGGGGTTTAAAAAGGACAGATTCTCCTCTTCAATATTTGCAAATTGTAACTTAAAAGACTTCCATTAGGCTCAGATGCTGGTGGATCCTGACAGAAGCACCAAAACTCCTGTCTTTCCTACAGAGTTTCAGCGCTTTGAGCATATTGAAGGAGTTTTCCCCAGCTTTACTTTCAGGAGGAGCTGAAATACCAGGACTAACTTTACTGTAAAAAACCACTTCAAGCCGAGGCAGATGCTGACCCACAGGGTTAACGTTAGCAAGATCCAAATCATGACTGATTAATATTGCATAATAAATGGTGTCGTGGCAGTAAAATGTGATGGACTTGGTATTTTTGATCACTTTCGTAGTGATAGGAGGGAGGTTTTATTACTGTGTTTGCTCACAGTGGTTTGATTAGATCCGAGTCTGGCCCCGGAGCTCCGCAGAAAACTGGGAACTGGGCAATGGTTCACACAACAGTTCAGCTGTCAGCCAGAGAAAAGGAGAGGCGAGGAGGATGAGGCAGAGGGAACCACGGGGCGTGGGCAGCTCCCGCATTCATGGCTCAACAAGACCATTAACAGACCTTTTCTTGATAAAAATTATTAAAACTTTTTTTTTTTTTTTTTGCTTCAAACAGGTATTTTTTGCATCGGTGAGATCTGGAGGAAGCAGCCAAGTGTTTTTCATGACCCTCAACAGAAACTCCATGATGAACTGGTAACAGAGGAGCACTTGGCACTCACCGCCATGGCATTATTTCTAATTTAAAGGACATTAAACACGTGGACTAACACTGTAGAGGCAGATGCGGAGGGCCACGAGGAACGCCGCTCCCCTGGCGATATCAGCTCCGCGGCGGGGGCTGTGGGCAGGGATGGACTTTCGCGCTTGGACCCCCCGAGGTCTCCTGATTACGCTGTGTTATAGTGGGTTATGAGTTTTCCTTTATTTTATTTTATTTTTAATTTTACTTTTTCTTTGTCCCCTACTTTGTAAGAACGGGGAAAGAAACAGTGTCAAAAAGTCTGTTTTTAATCCTGTCTGCCTGCTAGCATCAACTATATAGTATGTTGTAAAGTTACCAATTAAATCTGGTGAGAGACAGCACAATAAATGTACCTTTTATCTTTGTGATGAAGGCCATAACCATATAGCTGGGTAATTTTAGGAATCTTTTGCCTTCACCAACATTTACATGTTGCTTTTGGCAGCAACGGCTTAACGGATTTTTAAAGAAGAGAAAAAATAATAAGTTTTTTTTCCCCTCTTTTGGGAAATGGATTTTAAATGGCTAAACTACTAGCCTTAGACTAATAAAAATCAGCTACCATTTTTGTCAAGTCTGTCCATCCATATTTCTATATGGATCTTCACATAATGGTGTGTCTTGATAGGGACAGAGGTGCCATTTGTTGTTGCTCTGGAGGTGCCCGCCTGCCCCCGGGCTTGGCCGCGGGTGCCGGGACGGGGGATCGGAGGAGGAGAGGACGGCGGAGAGGTCGGAGCAGCCCTGCGCTCACGGGATTTGCAGCCGCAGACAGCTCCCGGGATGCCGCAGGTGCCAGACCCCGATGCTGAAGCTGGCGAGAGCTGTGGGTGCTCATCCTCCCTCAAGCCCGGAGCCGGGTGCTAGCGTGCGGAGGCAGCCGGTGCGGGGATGGAGACAACGAGACGAGCTGCCCGTCCCCCGTGTTGCTGGATTGGGCTTGTAAAGAGCTTAAAAAAATACATATGTGTCTGGTTTCTTCGGCCAAGGGTCTGAATCTCTACGCATTTTCCGCCCCCTCCACTCCCTAGGAATTACCCAACATACAGTGGAAGAGAACATCTGTGCCGAACCGTGTGTGTGTGTTTAGTTCGGGTTGAATCGTGTCCTTATAAACTGTGCTCAGTTGATTTCCGTTCTCAGTGCGTATCTGGGGTTTTCTTTCTCAGTAGCTGCAAGCATGGCCGCCTGTGGTGTTGGGGTGTCGCATAACAAGGTCTGTGTTGCTGGTTTTAACCTACCTCGTTTCGGTTGGGGTTTGTTTTTTGGTTTGGTTTCTTTTTTTGTTCTTTTTTTTTCTTCTGTTCCGCTGTCAATCACAGCGCTGTTACCTCCAGCGACATATAGAGAGCTTAACTGGCAATCTTGGTGTACTCAGTAATGATGGCTTTATTAAAAAATGATTAAATCAACAGGACTTGGTCAAACTCGAATCTTTATGGAGGGTAAGAGGCGTTGCGGGGTGGCAGGGATGGGATGGGCCACCCCCCTCACCCGGAGCATCCTGCAGGCAGAGCATCGCAGCTCACGGAGGTAAAGTGGCTTTTCAGGGCTTCGAGTCGCGATGCCCTTTGACTGGAGGGTCTCGGGAAAGAGGCAGTTTGGGGCAGGATGAGTGCGGGGTACGGGACATGTCCCCTGCAATGCTGCCCAACAGCAAGCAGAGCTGAGGGATGTCTCCATGGACCATCACCACCTGAAAACTTCTGCTCCTCTCTAGAATCAGCCCATGGTTGTTATAAAGACATGCTTTCCCCTCCAAACGTTCCTGGCTTTGCTTGTCTCCTGTTGTAAGTAAAATTGTGGTCAGTCGATGGTTGTGTTTGATCAATGCTATAAGAAACTACTTAATTTTAGTGTTTAAAGAAATAAAACCTGGGGCTCCTTTTAAAACCCTGTTTCTGGAAGTTTCTGCCCAGGAAAGGTAACTTAGTTGTTCAGCTGAGCAGTGCTGCAGGAGGAGAATGAGAAATAATGTCTGTGAGCGCAGGAGTCACTTGAGCCTGTCGCAGATTCAGTTATTTACAGAGTTGCTGTGAAATACTGCATGAACCTCAGGGACGAGTTGTACCCTCCATGGAAAAGGAAAGAAAAGCTCTGAGGCCACTGGGGAGGTGCTGGGTGCCATTCCCGAGGTCAAGGGTGCTCAGAGGTGAGGCTGAGGCAGCTGCTCGTGGGAATCGAATGGTTTCAAACCCGTTTGATTATCAAATGGCATTTTTCTTGTTGCAAGATGCTTTTGGGGTTGATCACGTTGTGTATTTTGGGGCAGAAGTGGGATGTTCAAGGTGACCCTGGTGCCAGCCCCAGAGCTCAGCTGGTTGCTGGGAGTGGTTGAAGTTCTTGTGCTGCAGGTCCTTCTCTCGCTCTCAGCCCATGCAGGTCCTTTCCTGCTCGGGCAACAAGGTGCACATTGACACTGCATAACCAGGGCCAATGTGAGCATCACGTAGTGAGCAGCAGTGGGGACTGAATCAGCCTGTTCCCGAAGGCGAGGGTGGACCTCCACAACACACCGTGCCTGTGCCCAGGATGAAAAGCTGCCTGCCTGGCTGCTCTGAGGAGACCCAGCAGAGACGTTCTCAGCAGTAAGGATGCAGTTCAGGGCGCAGGATGCCTGTTGCAACCACCGCATCCCCGCGGCAGCTCTTTGCTGCTCCGCAGAGCTGCTGCAGAAGAGGTTTGCTGGGTTTGCTTTCCTTGTCCAGGAGATGCTGCACCACCCAGAGCTGGGGAGGGGGGAAGGGACCCATTAACTCCCCTGGTTTAACACCGCTGGTTTTTGCTGGGAGGGTGCAAGGCCAACACATCAGTATTGTTGCAGTTGTGCCCCAAATTCTCCACCTCCAGTGTGTTGTGCAAGGGTGAAGCGCTGTCCTGCGGGTGGCCCCAGCACTGCTGCCTGCCCTGGCTGCTGTGCACATATAGAGAAAAAAGGAACCTATAGTGTGTTCTTGTGCCTCTGATCAGCCTGTTCTTACCTGGAGAGCCAGAACTTCATGGTCTGGATCTGGCCCTTTTCTTTCTTCTTGTTTCTGTTTGTATTTTATTTCTCTTTCTTCCTTTTTTTTTTTTGTTTTTTTTTCTGAATGATCCAAAGGCAGTAAAACGGGTGTGCAAATTACCCCGATCACAGGGAAAGCCTCGCTGTGCTTCTGGAACCTTTGAATTCTTTTCACTGATGTGACAACATGGTTAAGTGTTCCAAATCAAAGCCCAACCCTAAACTTCAACCCCTTGCCTTATCACAGAGCATTAAATTTAACAACACCACCGGCTGCAGCAGGCACAACACACTGCGGGCAGCAGGCATGGTGATTCTGCCTGACTCTAACGTGACACATAATCCTTCCACTTCATTGTTAAAATAAAGCATTAGCAGTAATGCTAGCACCGTTGTTTGGAAATGATGTAAATGATGCCATCGTGAATCGTTCTGATTCGTGCTGCGAGGCGCAGCCACCCAGGGGAAGGTGCTGGCTGCTGATGGGGATTCCTGGCATTCACCCGTTCTGCATACTTGGGCATTGCGAAGCTACGAGAGCGGTTTGGAGCAGCATCTTGCTGGAGATTCTGGAGAAAAGCTACAGAGCTCTGCAGCGCTGGCCAAAGCACTCACCAGGGGTGTGCGGTGTGCTGAAAATGGTGAAATGGGGGTTGGTCACAGCTGCCTGAAGATGAGCCAGCAGAGTGCCCAGATGGCCAAGAAGGTCAGTGGCATCCTGGCTTGTAACAGCACTGGTGTAGCCAGCGGGCCGGGGGCAGTGATTGTTCCCCTGTACTGGGCACTGGTGAGGCCACACTTCAAACACTGGGTTCAGTTCTGGCCCCTCACTCCAAGAAGGACATTGAGGGGCTGGAGGTGTCCAGAGAAGGGCAACGAAGCTGGTGCAGGGTCTGGAGCACAAGTCTTAGAAAGAGGGGTGTTTAGCCTGGAGAAAAGAAGCCTCAGGGGAGACCTTCTCATTCTCAACAGCTCCCTGACAGGAGGTTGGAACAAGGTGGCAGTTGGTCTCTTCTTCCAAGTAACAAGTGACAGGATGAGAGGAAATGGTCTTAAGTTGCACCAAAAGAGGTTTGGGTTGGACATGAGGAAAAATTCCTTCCCCAAAAGGGTTGTGAAGCCCTGGGACAGGCTGCCCAGGGCAGTGGTGGAGTCCCCATCCCTGGAGGGCTTTAAAGGACGTGTCACTGTGGTGCTGAGGGACATGGTTTAGTGGTGACCTGGCAGTGCTGGGTTAGTGGTTGGACTTGATGAGCTTAAAGGTCTTTTCCAAACTAGTTGATTTTGTGATTCTGAGTTGGTATTTCTACAGCGCTTTCCCTGGGAAGGGCAGTGACGCCTCAGTCTGGGGTTCCCTGGACCCACAGCAGTGCTCAGCCTCACGCCTGGAGAGCAGCTTTTGTCATCTGCCTGCCTCACCTCTGACCAGACCATGCTCCCTGAAAAACTGTGGGATGAATCTCTCTGGCTGAGGATGAGGATGCCAGGGCTGGCCCCATGGAAGGTGCTGCCTCCCCTTTGTCCTTTTGGTCTCTGTGCCCTTGGTTGAATCTCTTAACTGCTGCCTGTTGAGGCTCTCCAGCCGTGGGACAGGTCGGTGCTGCTCCTGCGCAGCACTGTGCTTATATCTGCACCCTATGGCCTGTGGGCCCATAACAGCTGTTCCATGCAGGAGATCTGATGGGCTCATCGTCCATCCTGGAGAAGTCAGGCCCGGTGCTCTAGCATGTAGGAATGTGGTGCTTCAGTTTTCCAAGGGAACAGTCAAGGTGTGATGCTCTGACAAGCCCGTTTGGTAGTGACTGCAGCTGGAAGCAGGTTTACCCACTGACCTTTCCCATCCCCGAGCCTCAGGGACAGCTCGAGCTCATCAGCACGTCCACATTCAGACCCCTGTTCAGAAAAACACAGGGGCTGGGATCTGTTAGTGTCCCGAGAGCTAAATACGTGCTTTAACTGTCTGGGGCCAAGACTCTGGCATCATCTGGGGATCGAACACAAGAGGGTAGGCAGTGCTGGGCACCAGCTTGCAGCATCCAGCCCTGCAGAGAGGGTAGGAGGGGCCAGGAAGGGATGGGAGAGCCCGGGGATAGCTTCATGACTTTTGCCAACAGAGCTGGCTGAGGGAGGCTGGTGGCTGTGGGGCTTCCAGCCTTTGGCATCCAGAGTTTCCATGGAAGTTGCCTCCCCAGCCGCTCTGCCCCCCTTGCCCAGGAAGCCGGATTAAGGGAGGGTTCTGCTCTGTAAGCAGCAGCGATGACACAACAGGCTACAAGCCATAGGAAGGCCACCCTGCTTGCTCTTTTTGTTTGAAGATGTCCTTTGTGCCCCAAACTGTCTCTGATAGACTGGGAAGAGTAGGGGGGAAAGCATCATCTTCCCTCACATGGGTACCTGTGATGGAATGGGGATGCCGGAGGGGGACATTGGACCTGGCCAGGAGTTTCACAGCGCCCAAGATTTTCTGCTTGGGATACTGGGTCAGCGCTTTCTTTTGTTTTCCCAGTCAAACTGGAGCAGCCTGTTAATTGTCTAATCCTGCCAGCCCCCGGCGTGGAGGCATTTAACCACAGTGCAAAGAAGCGGTGCTCGTAAATACCTGGGTAGCCACCCACAGCGAGCAAACAAACGTGGTGGGCAAAGATCTCACTTGGGAGGACAAATATTGGGGAAAACTTCAAAAAGCTTGGCCTTAGAGTCCTCCCTTGGGGCCCTCCTCTGCTACACCAACCCAAGAGCGGAATGCAGGTGCTGTGGCTGGAATCAATGCCTGCATTAATGCAATGAACTTTTCTCCTCCAGTTAAAGTTTTACTTCGCTGGAGGAGACCAGTGCAAAGATTAGTGGTCTTGGCTCATCTGGTTTTTTTGCTCTTCCTCTGTAAAAAGTACATTTTGTGCCCATTTGAAGCCTGGCTGAGTGACAGCATCACCCAGCTTGGCTGCTGACCCATCAGGAGCTTATCAGGAAGGTAATGGCATTAATCAGCATTAATCACCTTCTCGGTGAGACCAGCTCAGACCAGCTTTAGGCCCCGTGCAAAGTTCGAGCGAGCCCAGCCGAAGGGCTGTGATGTTTGGCAGCAGCGGTCGTGTTCGATAGCACGGGCAGAACCTGCCAGCATCAGCAACAGCTGACAGCGCAGCGATCTGCCGGCCCTGCGGGCTCGGCAGCAAATGCAGCTCTTAGCGTAACGTTCTGGGTCGTTTTGCAGCTCCCTGTCTGCACGCAGCCGTCTCTGGACACTCCCGGGGCACTGTGTGTGTGCGGGCAGGTGTGTTTGTACATGCGGAGCGGTGTACAGCTGTATTTATGTGTGTTTGCTGGGGATGTTAGACGCACACATCGACATATTTTAAAGCAGATGCCAAGCGCTATCTAAATAAAACACCCTTAGTCATTTTCTAGCGGCTTTGCTCTATGAGCTGGAAGGGTTTCTTCATGCTAATTCAGCGGGATGTTTGTAACGTAGCCCGTGCACCCAGCACAGAAGACAAGAAAGGTGTCAAACATCTCCAGAGAGGCTGTAGCATGTTGCCGGGTCCCTGCCATGTCACGCTGCAGACAGCCCCAAACTAGCCCTTCAGCTGGATCATTTGAATTCCCCAGCCCCACTCCATGTCTTTGCGGGTCTCCCGTTGTTTCGTTTGTCCCCCCAAATACAGGGATTGGTGGTGGCTGCTCTGAGCCGAGCAGTGGCCAACTAACGCGTGGAAGGCTTGGGTTTCTCATTAACTCCAGAGGTGATATAGTCCCATCTCCTGGAGCACCAGCCACTCTTGCTGCCTCCATCCCAGCTCCTTCCCTGCCCAAGCTCCCACCTCGCTCAGCAGCCCAGGACAGTGACCACTCCCGAGAGGACAAGCTGCGGGATGGACAAGAAAAGCAAAATGCAAGAAGAGAAGGTAATAGTGGCTGGGAGGAATTTTTTGCCCTAGAATTTCTGCAGGATCCCAGCTCTGAGCTATTACATTTATTGTTTGCCAGGGCCAAACCCAACAGAACCCCAAACCCCCTCCCCTAATCACTTCCTCTTTGATGTCTGCATACTGAAGGCGAGGACAAGGGAGTCAAGGGATTATTTTCTGATTTTTAAGAGCTCCGTCAGCTCATTGAATAATTTTAACTGCAACGGAAGGAAACCATACTTGAAGCAGCTCTGCTGAAAAACACTTTTTGGGAATTCTTTTTTTCCTAGCTCCTCTGCTTCTGTCTGTGGGCTGGGGATGGGGCAGAGCAGATGCTGTACAGGGCAGAGCTCCCACTCGCCAGGAGCACTGGGGAGAGGACGGGCACCGCAGCAGAGAGACTGCTCGTTGTGGGGTAACGCTGCTCTGCCCCAGGGGCCTGATCCTGCTCACGCCCACGATCTCTGAAGGAGAAGGGAAGCCAGCCAAAGCACCCATGCTGCCGCCACAGCGTCCCTGGGTGCTGCTGGCCTGGGCAGTGCTGGGGTGCAGCCCCCCAGGTCTGGACAGGGCTAGGACAGTGGGGTGAGGCTGTTTTCTGCTTCCTCCCCCAGCACCTCACGGGAACGCTGGTCCTCTCCGTCTTCACCGCGGTGTTGGGCTTCTTCCAGTATGGCTACAGCCTGGGTGTCATTAATGCCCCCCAGAAGGTAAGCTGAGCCCCCTTCAAGCTGTGCGCAGCCAAGGGACGAGGCATTCAGGGCAGCCAGGTCTGGTTTGTCCCTTGTGGGGACCCTCAGAAGGGCTCTGTCCCTTCCCCAGGCGCTATTTCCTGCAGTACAAAGCTCCCTGCGATAAAGAAGCGAGGTGAGGAAATGTTAAGGACCCCCTACTGCCATGCCGCAGAGAAAGGAGCGGGGCTCTGGACATGGTGGTGCCCTCCCCACTGCAACATGGTCCCTGTGCCCAGAGCAAAGGACAGCACCTCGCCCTGTTCCCAGGAGCTGGTGTTGGATGAGGGGGGATGCTCTGTGCCTGCCCTGACAGTTCCTCTCCACTGGGGTCCTTATGCTGGTGAGCTGTGGGGGACCCCACAATACCACCCCTGCGGAGCCTGTGATGAAAACCTTTTCCTGGGGCATTAAAAAAACACCGAACAGGGGTTGGGAGTGGTTACAGATTGGAGCTGACGGTGTTTTTCTTTTTTGCCTGTCACAGGTGATAGTAGCCCACTACGGGCGTGTGCTGGGCGTTGCCCCCCTGGACAGACATGCCACCAATGACTCCGTGGAGAACGGCACCGTCCCCATCCCTGCTACGGAACCCTGGGGTGGCACTGAGGGCACGCTGGCACCCCCAGCCAACTCCGGCGAGGACCTCGCGCACTCCATGCACATCCTCACCATGTACTGGTCCCTCTCTGTCTCCGTGTTCGCCGTCGGCGGCATGGTCTCCTCCTTCACCGTGGGCTGGATCGGCGACCGGCTGGGAAGGTGAGAGGACCTGGCGTGCCAGGACTCGCGTGCCGCAGTCCAAGCCTTTGCGTTTGATTCTCCCCTAGAACTGACTCCTTCCGGTAGAAATGTGATTTGTGTAATTTTCCTCACTTTAATGAAAAAGAAAAACCCCTCTCAAACCCCCAAAATACTGTCCCAACTGTCACAGAGATCTGGCTTATTCAAACCTTCAGTTATAAATCAATCGGTTTATTGCAAATTTTAGCACTTCAGACGAGCAGCTGATTAACTTACAAATTCCACCCCCCTACCCACCCCTCTTCTTTCCACGGCAAAAGGCAGAGAACAGCGTTTGCACAGGATGTTTAATACACTTTAACTACTCCGACTGCACCCCTGCCCGATACTCCGCAGTGCCCACGATCGTTATGTTTTCCCCTGTGGTGCTGATTAAGTCACTCAATAGCTTGAGTCGCGCTGGCTGCCATGGCTGAGAGGTGCCACAACGAGCTGTGCTGCTGCCTTGCAGGGTGAAGGCCATGCTGGTGGTGAACATCCTCTCCATTGTGGGGAACCTCCTCATGGGGCTGGCGAAATTTGGGCCGTCTCACCTGCTCATCATTGCCGGGAGGGCAGTCACAGGGCTGTACTGCGGTGAGTCCAGGCAGTCTCGAGCACTGCAAACCAGCCCCTCGCTGGGGGTGGGTGCTCCAGGGCTGCAGTTCAGAGTTTCCTCTATTTTTTAATTCTTTTTGTTAGTTCAGAAGGGTTTCACAGGTGGGAGTTTCCCCTTCTCCTTATGTCTGTCCTTCTCGATCCAGGATCTTTCCCAGAAGCATTAGGGTTGGCTCTGTCATGAAACCAGGTTAGTTTATGTCTCCTAAAAAGGAGCAAGTCCCTCCTCTGCATCTCAAGGCTCGATCTCGGTGGTGGCTGTTGTAACTGTATATGATTAGCCACGCCGTTCCACAGGTTCCCTAGACAACAGTCCTGTCTAGCAGAGAACACAGGAGCGCTCTATGTAGAGAGGATAAGATAGCAGGCAAATAATCTGGGATTACACTAGAATTGTCCTAGAATAACAGCTCATGATCGCTGTTGCTGTTACGCAAATACAATACTGCGCTCTGACAGTTCAAGGCAAGCTTTCAGGAAGCTCTCTGCTCTGTGATAACTTCTCCCCATGGACGATCTCTGTTCCAGGCTCGTATGTGCGTGTGCAGGTGTAAAGGCTTCCCAGCTCGGGGCTCTGAATCCAGGGTATCTGAGCACCGTTGCAAGGCGCAGGTGGTTCCCCGTCCGGCACGAGGGGTTTGGTGGGATGTGGGATGCAGTGCATGGGCTCTGTCCTTCTTTCCTGTTTGGGAAGCTGTTTCTGTGGATTGCTGAGCTGTGGTCTGGAAGAAGTGACGCCAGCCTGTGCTCGGTGCAGGTCTCTCCGCCGGACTCGTGCCCATGTACGTCAGTGAGGTCTCTCCCACAGCCCTTCGAGGAGCGCTGGGGACGTTGCACCAGCTTGCTATCGTCACGGGTATCCTCATCAGCCAGGTAAGAAGGAAAGAGCACGTGCAGGTGTAAAGGCTTCCCAGCTCGGGGCTCTGAATCCAGGGTATCTGAGCACCGTTGCAAGGCGCAGGTGGTTCCCCGTCCGGCACGAGGGGTTTGGTGGGATGTGGGATGCAGTGCATGGGCTCTGTCCTTCTTTCCTGTTTGGGAAGCTGTTTCTGTGGATTGCTGAGCTGTGGTCTGGAAGAAGTGACGCCAGCCTGTGCTCGGTGCAGGTCTCTCCTCCGGACTCGTGCCCATGTACGTCAGTGAGGTCTCTCCCACAGCCCTTCGAGGAGCGCTGGGGACGTTGCACCAGCTTGCTATCGTCACGGGTATCCTCATCAGCCAGGTAAGAAGGAAAGCGCACGAGTCTAGAGAGGGTATTTCAGAGCTTAGAGGGCCGTCGCTCACCATTCCACCCCAAAACTGAAGGAGAAGACAAAGCAATCTGCTCTGATGGGCTTAAAGTCCCACCTTGACTTGGAGGTGTCCTAACAAAGACAACTTTTCATGTAATAAAAGGTACTTCTGCAGATGATTTCTCCCCGTCAAAGTTTTTGTATGCATCTCTTGGAGTCAGGCCGGATCCTGAACGGGAGAACGCTGATATTCAGGTGCTCAAAAATGGCTTCACCAGAGATGCAGGGAGTCCAACATGCCCGTCAGCAATTCCCACCATGCAGGAGTCCCAGCTACGTGACAGGCTGGCATTTAAACGTACCAAGAACCAACACATCCAGAAAAACTTAACCACAAAGTTCATGTAATCTGATTTAGCCAAAGACTATGAACAGACCATGGCGGGAAGAAAGCTCATAATGTGGGTCCTGCCGGCCTCATGGGCTGTGGGAATACAGAGCTTGTGCTGCGGCCCCAGTGCTCAAACCATTCCGGTTAGCAGCTGGGGCATCCCGTGCTGCGTAGAGCTCCATCCACGCTCTGCACCTCTATGGAGATGGTGGGACACGTATGACCATAAAAAACCCGTAACCTAAAAAGCCAGAAAGGGCAAGTCTGAGGAGACGACGTTTCACCGCCGTGCCTGTATTGGCTGAGCTGTTCTCACAGCGGTTCCGGCCAGGCACAGGTCTCCTGCTGGTGGCACAGCCCAAGGAGGACTAAGTCACTCCAAGGTGGGGAACAGGCTTGCAGAGGTTTGTCCCACAGCACCTGTAAGCCAAAGTCTCGCTCGTGACATTTCACACCATTGGTTCAATCCCTCCTTGCAAAAGTGCATTGTAACTGAGGAAATCAAACTGTTAGGGCTGAGAATTGGTATTTGCTTCTAGTTTTCCTCCAGGCTGTCACTTCAAAATGCCATCATGGTCAATCGCTTTCTTTTTGTCGGGTGCAAAATAAGCCATTCACTCGTGCCTCAATTATTCCAGGTCCTCGGACTAGATTTCCTCCTGGGCAACGACGAGATGTGGCCCCTGCTCCTCGGTCTGTCCGGCATGGCTGCCCTCCTACAGTTCTTCCTGCTCTTGCTGTGCCCCGAGAGCCCCCGATACCTTTACATCAAACTGGGGAAGGTGGAGGAAGCTAAAAAAAGTGAGATATGCAATGTGGGCCCGTCTGGAGTGGTTTTCACTCTGCATGTAGTGTCAAACACAGGAGGGAAAGCCCGGCTGAGGGCTCACACGTGAACTGGGTGGAGTTGCTCCATCCCACGCAGCACGTGCAGGTGGCATTTTGGAGGTATAGTGACTAAGGCATGCTTGCTTTTGTGTCACTGCGGGCAGGGTGAGCCTCAGCGTGTTGCTCCCTTCCATCAGTAAGATCATGCCTGAGAGATCAGACCAGATCCCGTGGCAAGCAAACACGCTTTTGGGGCTTGGTGGGCCATAGAAGTCCTCAGAGCAAGAGGACATTATGGTCCATGTGGTTGGCTTACCCTGAGTTTTCGCTAGAGAGGTTCTTGTCCTTACTCTACCCCTTACTGAAAATTAAATGTCCATCTTTTTTTTTTCTTAAGGTTTGAAAAGGCTCAGAGGAAACTGTGATCCGATGAAAGAGATTGCCGAGATGGAAAAGGAAAAGCAAGAAGCTTCTAGTGAAAAAAAAGTCTCCATAAAGCAGCTTTTCACCTCTTCGAAGTACAGGCAGGCTGTCATTGTGGCACTGATGGTGCAGATATCTCAGCAGTTCTCGGGAATCAACGCGGTGAGCCTCCCAAAAGCGTTTCCCTTTAAACAAATCCACCCTGAGCACGAAAAGGCACTGCTGGCTCTCTCCAAGCCATGTAGGGGTGAAGAGAAGGCTTCCCCATGACTGCCGGAGGCTCCTCAGCCACCACCATCAGCCAAGCTGGACTGCGGGAGGGCGGGAGGAGACAAGGGGACAAGGGAGTTCTGCATGAAACCAGCTGGGACAAGCAGAGCCACCCTGAGCTCTCCCGTGACTCTGCTTATACCCGAGTCCGTCAGCAGTTCGCTCTCTCTAATGACTACCTGCTTACCCCAGGAACCACATAAGCACCGTGTTCCAGCTATTTTTAGCTAAACAGTTTTTGCAGCACCTCCTGGGACACCAGAAATCCCCATTTTACCCCCAGGAGCATGGAGCCTCCTTTTCAAAACCAGCGAAGACTCGCATTTTTGAAAGTCTGGTGGCAACTTTGCAAAGGTTGAGGCCTCTGTCCCACCACTTTCAAAACTCTAAGAGCGTATCCCCATGCTGAGGCAGAGCAGCACGCTCGGATGTCCATCCCCATGGGGCTGAGCCGGCAATGAACACCCCACGGAGCCCAGCTGCCCCGGCTTGAGCCACGGGGTCAGCACCCCCTGCGCTTAACTTCTGCCAGAGAGGAATTGCCTTTTTCTTGGGGAGATGGGAAAGACTGAGTCATTCCAGCGTAGTGAGAATATTTTAAAATTCCTGTGAAACTTGGCCATGTTAAATGTTTGTCTCCAACGGCTGGCATTGGTGATCTGGCTTTTAAGATCAAACACGGGACTACATGGAAAATAACAGTTTTAAACGTGCAAACGCAGCAGCTCAGGAGGGCAATTTCAATGGGATTTTTACCTCCCTCAGGCTCCTTTGAAAGTTTCGGCTTTAATTATTATAACAAGCCATTAGAAGTTGAGAAACTAATCATAATTAAATTACTTCACATCTCAGCCAAGCAAGTGCAACTCTTCCCTCAAGAGAACAAAGTTTCGCCAGCCCGGTTGCCTAATCCTTCTTCCTAATGTATTTTGATAGATCTTTTACTACTCAACAAACATTTTTGAGAGAGCTGGAGTTGACCAACCCGTTTACGCAACCATTGGTGTTGGCGTGGTGAATACAGTCTTCACTGTTATCTCCGTGAGTAAATATTTCTGCCTGAAAGACTACAAAAACACATAAGCTACAACGTGGTTTTGAAACATGATTTTACCCCGTAGCCGGGATTTGCAGGGTTTTTTCACAGCCTTTCCCTTCCTTTGTCTCTCCTGAGGGCATTAACACAACTATCAGCAGGCAATGAATGGCCCATCAACAGAAGATCAGGAAACGCCAAGCCCGTTTCCCTCACACCTCTAGAGAGACTTAGGGAGCAAAGGACTTTTACCCACCGCGAAGCAGGACCAGCAAGGCAGAAATACACAGCTCTAAGAGGTCTTTCTCCAACATGCAGGTAGAAGTAGTCCATCATGGATCCCGTACAGAGGAGAAAATGTGATGTTTCTTGTGAAATGAGGCACGGAGTTTTGCAGCTGGAAGAGGTCTCTCTCCAGCTTGCAGGGTCTCCTGCAGTTCAATCTCCACCCTGGGGCTGCAGAACTTGCAGCCTGGGAAACGTGTTCTTTGCTTCTTTTGGCCATGAGCACTTAAAAATGATCTGCATTTGTCAATAAATGACAGACCCTGACCAAGAGGCACTGGCAGCCGGGTGGACCTTGGCAAAGGTAGAAGGGAGTGCAGAGGCTTGCCCTTTGCAACTGCATGAGTTAGCAGGATGAACTGCCTCTGGCAAAAGAGATGGACTCTTGGAAGCATAAATCACTTGGGGTGATAGCAGGAAAAGTTGAGCTGATGGCCAAGGGTGTCCTTTCAAGCAGAGGGGAAGGAACGGGCAGCCTCAGAGGTATCTTAAGGCAGGCCAGATGCACTGTCCTCTGCAGTTACCTACGTTTTCCCACTGGGTGAAGTGATTGGTACAGACCTGGATGTCAAAAGTTGGATGAGGTGACTGGAGTTCCACCAAGAGTAGCTGAGAAGGAGCAAGCTAAGCCTTGTGGCTACCACGGAAGCAAAGGGAGTCTGGGAGCAACTGAAGGAAAAATCCTGACTCCAGTTGCTACACAACTGTCCCTGCCCTAGGACAGGCAAGGTGCAGTGACTCGTGATGTGACTTGAGTCATCCTACGTTTTGAAGGGTGCTTCTAAACTAGCATGGACCCAGCAAGTTTATTCTTCCAGAGGAAAAAAAGAAAAAAAAAAAATAAGAGGAAAAAAGTCCACAGTCAGCAATATATATGTAGGAGTGGTGGGAAGTCCTGGGAGCTTGGAAATGCATGAGCTCCAAGTATTTGTGGTTTTTCCTTGCCCTTGGCAAGGTGGCTGCTCAGTCTGGCTCCCTAACAGCCACCAGCAGAGCTTCTGACCCCTGGAAACCAGCACAGAAATCTCAACCACAAGACCCAAAAAAGCAGGAGTGTGGTGTGCTGGGTAACAGTTGCTCATTGCTAATGGACCTGATGGAACTTCCTGAGAGTGGCAGTGCTGGAAACTGAGCTGCTGCATGTGTTTCTACAGGTCTTTCTGGTGGAGAAGGCAGGCAGGCGGTCCTTGTTCCTGGCTGGTTTGATGGGCATGTTAATAAGCGCCGTGGCCATGACAGTTGGACTCGTGCTCCTGGTAAGGATCCCTCTCCATTTTTTCTCCATGGTTTGCAAATGAGAGAAAACAAACTACCCTTTAAAGTGAATGTTTTGCATTTTCATCTCAAAGAAGTTCAGAAAACATTTGTCCTTAGAAGGGACGGTTCAAAGTGGCCATAACTGGAGCCATCTCTGGTTACAGCAGTGCCTGAGTTCATTGCGCTCTTTGGTCCATGAGATAACCCAGTGCTGCTAGAAGGGACGTGTATCCCCTGACCCCTCCCTGAGCCCACTGACAACCTCGGCTCCTTACACAGCAAATGCGCTATTCCCTGCCAAGAAAACCAGGGCATACCTCCACGTGCCAACAGTGTGTACCTAAACCCTCAGCCTGCATCTCCCTGGCTTGGCGTAGGGATGCTGGACTAGCATCTTGTTCTTAAAAAAGGAACAAATTATTCCTTCTGACACTCAGGAGAGGGGTCAGGCTGTGAGTCATGGGTCAGAACAGGCAGATCCTCTGGTCCCCAGGAGCTGGTCCCCATCAAAGTCAGTCCAAATCACTGGTGCAAGCCCCTGTCAAGATGTAAAACCAAATGAGGGGTGGCCTCCTTTACTAAACACCCAGGTTGTTAAAGACAGCCCCATTTCGCATCCTCCTGGCCATGCTGCAAGCAAGGAGCAGCTCAAAGGTACAGGTGAGCTGACAACCGTGAACTCCAACATCCCTCTGCAAGCAGCAACGCTGGCACCACATGCCCAGCCAGCACCTGGCACAAGAGTTTAGAGCTTTAATTATTCATGTCCAGTCCCCACTTGCCTGAATAGAAAGAAATTTCTGAAAAAGAAGTGTCATTAAAGTAATTAGTGATAATTAATGAGAGTCGTGTTCAGACTGTAACACGGAGCGCACCCTTCTGCAGAGCCAGTTTGCCTGGATGAGCTATGTCAGCATGGTCGCGATCTTCCTCTTCGTCATCTTCTTTGAAGTCGGGCCCGGGCCCATCCCCTGGTTTATCGTTGCTGAACTGTTCAGCCAAGGCCCGCGGCCCGCTGCCATCGCCGCACGCGGCTTCTGCAACTGGGCCTGCAACTTCATCGTGGGAATGTGTTTCCAGTACATAGCGGTAAGAAATCCCACTAAAGCCAAATGCCAGCCCAGCGGGACGTGGATGTCCTCCCAGATCTCCACACCCCAGCCCCGCTGGGCACCTCAGCCACCTGGGGTAGGATGGGGAAGCCATCCCTGCGGTGCTTGATGGTGATGTCCCCTGTTCTCGCTTCCCCGGCTGCAGGATCTGTGTGGACCGTATGTGTTTGTGATCTTCGCGGTTCTGCTTCTAGTCTTCTTTCTGTTTGCGTACTTCAAAGTACCGGAGACGAAAGGCAAGTCCTTTGAGGAGATCGCAGCTGTGTTCCGCCGCAAGAAGCATCCAGCCAAAGCTATGACTGAGCTGGAAGAGCTCCATGGCAGTGAGAAGGCATAGACATTGCCATCCAGACAGGAGGGACTAAGCATGGACCTCCTTCAGGCACCGCAGGAAAAACACTGGGCAAAAGTCTCATTTCATACAAACCTTGCAGCTGGTAGACCAGGAGGACCCATCCATCAGTTTCCTTCTGGCTGCTGTGGCTCACACCTCCAAGCCACAGGTGCTAACCTGGTGTTTTACTCTGAAATACTCAGTACAGCTGGACTGCGGGATGAGCCAGGGAAAGGACGGGAGGAGTATGTTACACCTGTGTCCCCATGCCCCACTGGAAGACCCCGGTGGGACGATGGTCTTACTAGTTGGCAAGGCATTACATTGAGCAGGGTCATCACTCAGCCGGGATGAAGGAAAGAGGGGTCAGCTGATTCTGTAGCCTCCTATTTCCACCTTTTTGTGCTTGCTGCTTCCTCCGCTGAGTGATCTGATGCCTTGAGAAACCAACTGCTAGTGCAGTTGTGCCACCAGCACACGGCACCGATCGCCCGAGGTGTTAAGGAAAACAGGCTGAGCAAACTCCCCCTTACTCTGGCCTGTGCAGAGGAGGAAGGTGGATCCCACCTGAAATGGTTGGGATGACCTTGCTAGCTCTTCTGTCCATGCTTTACAGAAATACTGTTTGATCTCATAAGGATTTCTTGAGTCACAATATTTTTTAGGAGAATCTTAGGAACTCTGGCTGGGCTGATGTGCCCTTTTGTTGTTGTTTCAGCCAGACCATTTGCCTCCTCTTTCCCCCTTGGAATCCTCTCCTCCCTCCCTTATCCCTGCTGCAACACAAGACACAGCACATCACTGACCACACAAACAGCCCGGGCACTCCTGGCCTCCAGGCTGGGAGACTCAAGTCTTGCTGCCATCTGTCCCATAGCGTGACCATTGCCAGGTCACCTCCCCTCTCTGTTTCCCCTTCCCCACCCTCCGTGTCTGCCTTCCCTTCTTTTTGTACGATGCTTAGAGCCACAGGATTCTTCTCGCCCTTGCGGGGGAGATATTGGAATCCTTGTAAAAGCCTGCTCGTCGTTGGCTTGACTTTTAAGGTGTGTATGTTCCTTGTTGTGACGCCAGGTTACTTTCTAGCAACTTTCTCAGGATAGAAGCCCATTATTTATTTAGAGATGAACCACCAGCAGTTTTTTCGTTGCAACTGCCAGTGAAGCGGTGACCATAATGTAACAGAGGATGAAACACAGTGAAAAGGATGAGAACAGATGGGCCAAGAAGGACCATTGGCTGCTGCTATGGGTTTGGTTTTAGGGAAGGTTCACATTCCTTTTCATGTGCCTGAACTTCTTTCCTTTGTAGACTTTACTCTCATGGTATTAAGACCTTAAAGCAAATTCTGGTCCTTTCCAAGTGACTGGAAGTGTAGCCGTGAGGTCCACTGGGACAGGTGTCTGGCCCAGGTACGTGCACTGGAGCAGTAAGATTGCACCAAAGGCTTTCCTGGAGTGACCACTGGGATTTAACTAGAGAACTGGGTCAGAGCTGTCCTGTGCTACAGTGGTGGGGGACCTGGGGCAGGGTGTGTGGGAACCAGGGTCCAGGCTGGGGTGCACAGAAGAGAGCAGCGGAGCTGGGGCGCAGGCTCTGGGTCAAGCAGTCTGTGTGCTGCAAACAGGACTCCCCAGGTGAGGCTAGCTGAGGCGGCAGGCTCAGAAGCTCTCCGTGGTGTCTGCTGCAGAGAATTCATATAATGGATTGTCTGGATGTAAAGAGAAGAGATGGGTTCTTGCTTTCTGCAATGTTATCTACATCTGTTACATAAAAGTGACAATGAACAACATCTACGGCATGTGTTGGCTTGCGCTGTGGTGGTTTTTCCCCTCTGTACATCTCAGACATGCCCAGCTCCAGATGGGAGGTATTTTCCTGGCAGAACACATTCACTCCATGGGTGGTGGTTGCTGTGCAAGCCTTCAGCTCAATCCCTTTGACATGCATGGTCCAGAGGTGAGACTGCGGGGCTGCTGGAGCCGGTGGGAGCTAGCTCAGTGTTGGGATGAACCCTCACCAGAGGTGTGCCAGCACCTACCCCAGCTGTCCCCACTGCCCACCAGTAAAACCCCACTGTAAAACACTCATCTGCTTCATGGACACTGGTGCAGCTTTGAACTTGGTGCTGGGGCCTCTCTAGGCACAACAGGCAGGAGGAACATTTGAGGAGAGATGGAGTTCAAAGAAGCTTTGCCTCTGCTCTAAGGGCAGAGCCAGGAACAGGAGGCAGGGTGGCAGAGAAGGTGCTGAACAACCCTGCTCGGTCCCTGTGAGCCCGACAGTCTGTACAGAGTGACTCAAGCTACAGCCACACAATGGTCATACAGGTAGTTTGACATGTCCGAAACTGCTTCGCTGAACTTCCGCAGAGCTTCATCCTGACGCCCGAGGGGCATCGGTCAGGGACAGCGTCAGTAACTCATTTATTCAGCACCAACCTGAGCAGCCAGTCTTTGTTCTCCTGTGTGTTGCCAGGCGAATGGTGACAGAAAGCCTGGTCCCATCACTGCAGTGCGGCGCACACCTTACTTTAACAAGTAACTGACGTTACCCACAGCCACAGCCCTGAACCTCCCGGAATACTTGCCTTGGGGTTCAGAGGCACTTCAGTAAAATGACTCTGTAAAAACCCGTGTGGATATTGTGAATATTCTCTCCTCAATTCATCCTGCACCCCTGTGAAGCTTTAGGCTGAGCTATAGTGAAGACCACGTAGTTTGAAGTGGGAGTCTCAGAGACAGCAGACTACACGTGCCAATAATTCATTTTTTCCCAGTCTGCTGCCCACAGGCTGTGAATCCTGCGGGCTAACAGGACGGACCCTGTGCTTTGTCAGTGCTGACTTTCAGGTTCTGCTTCCTGGCAGCAGCTGCTGCGTGAAGTCAGGCTCTCCTTCCAGGCTGGGGCCTCCCACCGGAGACACTCTCCGGCCTTCTTGGGCCACAACCGGACAACGTACCTTCATGTTATCATTTATTTGTGTATTTTCCCAGAGAAGGTGCTTTGCTCATCCCGGAATGTTTCAAATCAATTCAGCTCATGGTTGCTCAAGGCTGCAGCCACCCCTGTCCTCAGCAGAGCTGATTCACTGGGCTGAACTATCACAAGTGCCCTTTTACCACGTGCAGCGATGCAGGAGGTTATATCTGCAGCTACGTTTACTTTTGTCACATCAGGCTGGTAATTAGGACTGTACGCTTTATCTGTCCTTGCCACACGCAAGGTCCAGTTCAGACTTGTTCTTGAGAATCATTATTTTTATCTCTCAGAGTAACAGTTTGACTAAGTTGCTAATCATTAAGAAAATTTAAGAGACCAAGTCATGCTTATTAGCTAAATGGTCTTTGCACTTTAGTTAACACGTGAAATGTGTTCCCATGCTGTGGTTAGCTAATCAAGCAATAGAATTAATAATCCCTGAGAAAGCATCTTGTCAGCAAGAGCTCTGACAGCGTTTTCCTAATGTGCCGCGATGACAGCCATTAAGAGTGTTCTGTTGTGTCAGACAAACGGCGAGCGATACCTCATTTCCCACTCTCTAGACACAGTTTTAAAATTAGTTTGACTTCCCTAATCCAATGAACTCGGGACATTTGGCCCCATTACCACTTTCCACACTAATTTATCACTGATTTTCTGCCTCACTTCAACTTGTTTTTCATCACGGAGACGCGCTACCGTCCACCTCCTGCGTCAAACCAGCTGACAAGGATGAAGCTGAACCATCGTACCGCACCGTCCGTCGTTGAGGTGCAGCGCATTTCCCAAGGCGCTCAGCATCCTCTTGTCTCACTGAAACCTATGGGAGCTGAGGAATCGCAAGGCAGGACACCAGGTCTGGATCCAGCAGCATGTGTAAGCCTAAGATTTAATTTAAGGTAACTGTGTCAAGTAAGTGTTTACTAAATCCTGAACCAACAAGTGTCAATTTTACCCAGAGGCACCACTAGAACAGCTGTGCTGAAAGGGAGAGAATCTCCTCTGCAGCAGGGTAGCAATAAATCCTGGCTGTAGATCAGCAGTCCCGAAGTTTTAGAGGCTGTGGATAGAGCTGCAGAGCCAAGGTTTGGGGAGTGCCCTGGGGTTTTGCCTCCCTGTATTCGGTCCAGGACTATGAAAAGCGTCAGGGCCCCCAGGTGCAGGTGGGATTTCACTGCACCAGCACCGTGGCAGCCCCAGAGGGGAGCCTGCGCCAAGGTGACTGCAGAGGCTCCTTGATCCAGTTCATGCCGCACAGCGATCATAGGTGGGAGCTCAGAGGCTCTGCTGAGCAGAGCACTGTCCTGCGGAGGTGGGGATCATCGGTCCCCACCCTCTGTCATGTCCCTCGTGTCCTCCTGCTTGAGGCTGTGCCCAGAAGGCAGTGTGAACCCTCACCTCAGTCAGGACACGTTGGTGGGCTCCCAGGTAAGACAGCTCAGCAGTTGGGCCAGAGACACTGCTCATGTTGCAGTAGGGCTGTTTACACCACGCTGGTCACCACCCGGTACTTCTAACTTTGTGACCTGAACCATGAGGGTGAAGGAGCCTCCCTCTACTTTCCCGCAGTGCTCACTGTGGGAGCAGGGCTGGGTCAACTGCTCACCGCAGCTCGGCCACCAGCCCTCTCTCGGCTGGCTCACAGGGCTTTCCTCCGACACCGTCTTCTGCCTCCAGGCACGCCTGGGTGTCCCAGGACTCAGGCTGTCAGATGTGTGTGTGACCCAGCTGTGCAACACTGGAAAGGAAATGCATTTAAATGAGAAAGGGCACAGCATTTACAAGTAGGCTTTGAAACGAAATTGCTATTGTTGTACAGAAAAGGGGGACAATCACATAAGTACTACCAAGGAACATGCTTGAGACAATAACTTGATCCAGCCAAAGGAACGATGCTGGTGAGCAATGACCGACAGAGCTGATTTCCCATTTTCTTATTGAATCTCCAAAAAAAGCTGCCTTGGAATACTTGTTCTGTCTCTCAGAAATAAATATCTACAGCTGCACTTCAGTAGAAACGCTTGTGGAAAATCAACCAAATTTATAATCTGATACTTGAGGAGGAAAAAAAAATTGTCAGTAGTGCTTAGCCCCCGCCTGCTCCAGTCTGGGTTCAGAATAGTTCATAGTTGTCCCACACAGTATTTTCTTGGAAAAAAATAAAGCCCTAGAGCATGTGCAACTAGTCACACACTTGCAGGTAAATGAACACATATAAAGACACTGAGAAGAATGCCCTAGACTCTGCTTATCAACCAGCACAGAAAAAAAACGGGCAGCTCCCCGGGGTGAAGCATATCCTCTCCAGAGAGGGCTGGGTGAGGCGGCATCCACGGGAAGAGGAGCGGACCACTGCCTCAACCCACAGCAGCATTATAGATGGCCCCATGTAAGCGAGAGTCAAACCCATCTCCCCGCGTACACGCTGTAGGATTTGGAGAAGGATCTTAGGAACCAAGGATGGGACCGCAGGCAAACAATTAACACAAATTAAATAAACGGAACGATTTAAAAATGTGATGTTAAACGTGACTCGTGTAGCAACTCCCTCAGAACACAGATGACGAACTGGGGATCTCGGGGCAGAAAGCATGGGACAGTGCACTGGAGCCCTTGGTGCGGGTGGCAGAGGCCAGCTCTGACAATGCTGCCACACATGCACTGAATTTCTGCAGTTCTTGGTTTGTCTGGTGCGGGGGTGGGCCAGCGCCACAGAACGGCCCACAGGTGAATCTGGTCAAACAGCTAAAAAAAAGTCTTGAGGCATCTGACCTGGAGAGTATTAACAAAAATAAGCATTTGGCTTCATTTTGCTGAGGAGCCACCTGGCTTCTCAGAAGGATCATGGCCACGCAGCTCTCCTCAGACAGGGCAGGGGTGGGTGCCGGAGGCTTGCGAGGGCTGCACCATTGGTGTCACCGGTAACAGGCAGGACGTGGAGCAACCTCAGCTTCGAGTCTGTCTGTGAGACCAAGCTTTTGTCATGGCTTCTTGGCAGCTCCAGGCCAAGGTCAAGCCCTTCTGACTGACCACTGCAGAACACTCTTGCTTCTGATTATTCTGAGAGCGGAGACACGGAGCAGATAAAGATCGGTTAAGCATGCCTCATGAGGAATCACAGAATCACAGTCGGGACCTCAACAACCATGCCGTCCAACCTTTCTTGGGAGAAGCCCTGTCCCAACCAGACCAGACCAGACCAGACCAGGGGTGCAAAGGTAAACGAGGGCTGCGGAGTTCTGGCCCAGGCTGCGCAAGGCAGTGGTGGCGTCCTCGTCCCCGGGGGCGTTTCACACCTGCCGAGGTGGTGCTGAGGGACCTGTGGCGACCTGGCAGTGCCGGGGGAGCGGCTGGACTCGCTCTGGCAGGTCTATTCCCACCACAACGGTTCTGTGCGACAGCCTAGCGCCCGGCCCGGAGGGGACACGGGGAGC
>NW_010387666.1:0-10413 GCF_000710305.1 Buceros rhinoceros silvestris
AATTGCGTTCACCATTAAAACGCTTCTGTTTTACACCCCCTTTAAGTAAAAACATTCTGTTCCTTTGCCTAAGCCTTAATGAGCCATTAAGTTCTATTTTATGTAGTTTTTGGTGGTTTTACATTCCCCCTGAAACTACAATAAGCACTGAAACCTCTTGAAATAACAGCCAAATAGGTTCAACCCGTGACAGTTTGTCTTCCCAAGTCACTGTTACGCATGAAGGAGCCCTGCTTGAAGATGGCTGAATATGTGCCTGATGATGGGAAGTGGTGAGTGATTTTCTTGTTTTGCTGTCCTTGCATGTGTGGCTTTTGCTTTATTTATTAAACTGTCTTTATCTCTACCTAAGTTTTCTGACTTTTGCTCTTCTGATTCTCTCACCCATCTCACTGAGGGTGAGTGAGCGAGCTGCTGTGTGATGCTTAGTCGCCAGCTGGGGTTAACTCATAACAGACAGTCTTTGAAACAAAAAATGTAATAGCTAGTAATTTTGGTGGCAGAATGAACTCTAGAACATTTGTACCACTAACTTTCAATTAAACTTAAGCTGTTAAATTCCTTAAACTGTTAAAACTCTTAAAAATCAATTATCAACTGTAAAAAGTTCTAAATCATATTTTTGTCTGTCAGCTGTTTCTAGCAGAAAGGGAAAGATTAGCTGAGAGAAAGGTTTTTCTGTTTCGTTGTAATGTGATTAAGTGATATCAAAAGTAAATTGCTGAATTGAATCTTCTTTTTATAAAACAAACAAACAAAAAACCAAACCACTTTTTTTTTTTTTCAACAACTGCATCAAAGAAATTAAGTGACACAAAAATATGAATTTCATCCTGTGGATGGCACTCCTGGACTGTCAGAAAACTAGTGACTTTTGAGAACTATGCCATTGATGGAATTTTAAGGGAAAATTCATAGTTGTTTGTTCCATACCCACAATATATTCAGAAGACAAGACCTGAATAGCCAAGATACTCTTAAAATGACTGCAAATGCTCTTTATTAAGTGCAGGTAAGCAGTTTTTATAACCTCAGCACCCAGTCAAACAGTCACAGGTAAGTTCAACAAATACCATATTTCATATGATGAATGAGAAATGAAATCTGCTAGTGAAGCAGCAGAGAGATATTATTACAATTCCAGAGTGGTTTATGTTGTGTATGTATAAAACAAGAGTCCTGGAGCCAGCTTGTGTTCCAGAAGGCAAACTGAGTTCATTGTCCTCTTGGAGGGTGACCAATTGACCATGTCTCTTGTTTTCTCTCCCTGGACATCCTGAGACAATTTTCTCTGTCTCTGGGGTAGGAAGGATAATGATGAAACAAAGTCTTGGGGTTGATGCAGTGATGCATCTTTTCTGATGAGAAGGGAGACACAAGGCATACAAGAAAGAATAAATGTGTGTGGTCCTATGTTTGCCCTTTTGTCTAGCCTAAAGTAAAAAACTTTCTTCCTTGGAGGTGGCCAGGGTCCCTAGTCTCTCCTTGGATGCTGAAGGAGGAGCACTTAGGGCCAAGAAAAATTAAAAGAAGAAACATTTCCCTAAAATAGGCAAAGAATTTGTGAAAGTAAATATAAAGGCTACAGAGAGAAAACCGTTTGAACAGAACTGTTTAGTATTGACCAGCAGGCAAGAAGTAGTGATTTCATCCCTGATTATGTTGCTCAGGAAGATTCAGAGAGTAAGGAGTGCAAAAAATACTGGCCACCAAGGAAAACTCAGCATATACTTTATGTGAACGTAATTCTCAAGCCTTCCATGCATGTAAACTCCTGGCAAAACACAGCTAGAGTTAAAGCAAAGCACATTTGAAGAACTGACTTCCTGTTTTTCTGAAGAATGAAACGTAACATTTCTTCAAGGAGATATTTTTTCTTCACAGCTAGCTTAGCAATCAGTTTAAATACAAACAGCTCAGCAGCAATTGCTTTACTTAAACACAAAACTCCATTTTACAATACATTAACGACATCGTATAGGGCAGTTTCTTTTGATACCTTGACAGAAATTTTAAACATACTTCCATATTACTGCCTGCTTCAACCAGATCTTTACTAAAGCGTTTAAGGCACCCTCACAGAATTGCCAGAAGTATGATTTGCATGAAGCTTTTGCTAAGTCTCTACTAACTTCAATGCCTCAGCCTGCTGTTCGTCATTTCAGAGCAGAAGATTCATTGCTTGTCATTTGAATGTATGATCCCAAACATCTTGAATACCAGACTCCAGTTCTGAGCATAGCATTCACTACTAGAAGAGCTAAAACCAAACTGGTTTAAATAATTTGTTCAAGGACAGATCTTCAGAGAATTTCATCAAGTATTTCTCACTCTGTAGAAGCTACGGGCACCCCTGGAACAAATGGTAGCCACATGCATTTGGCACTATTTGTTCAAGAAATGCTATCTATTCAATTGCATTTCAAGTAAGGTACTTTGTAAGGTACCAGATTCTGGGTGAGACTCATCTGCTTCAAGATAATAAAGCAGCTAGAAAGATGGTATAAAACACTGTACACCTTTTTCTTGATCAGATCAAAGGGGTCTCTCCATTGCTAAATCTCTTTTACATAGCATGTAAACAGCACATAACAGTCTGCACGATATAATTTTTTTCTCTGCAAGGACTTCCTCCACCCTGAGCCCATGCTATAAGGTGCTCCCGCTGTCAGTGCTGAAGCAAAGGCAGTCCAGGACTTTCGTGCTTTCTCAGGACTGACAGAAGCAACATTCTGTGTCAGTGTTATTTTTCATAACCTACAGTTATCATAGCCAACTCACACCAAGAAAAAGCTGGATCCCATCAATGCCTTTAGAAAGTACGTGCATTATGAGATGTCTCAGGAAAAGAGGACTATTTGAGGTAAAGAACATCACTGTCATTACTGTGAATATGGGGCTCATATTTGCCAGTTTTTGCTTAGAAAATCTTTCTTCTCACTTCAGAGTTGTCTTAACAAATACGTTCTTCACACCATGTGCAGTCTAGTGCCAACACAAAGAAAACAGATTCACAGAAACTGGAGATTATCTCTCACTGAGAAAGAAAGCAAAAAAAAAAAAAAGTACCTCCAGCTAACAGTGCAGGGGACACGCTGTGTGAAAACAGCCAGGTGTATGATACCCAGCAGCAAGTTCTGAGTTTCAGCAGAGATAGGGAATTTACTTCTGTGTGATGAACTGTAAATATCTTAATCCATTAAAGGGTTGAGGCTGTTTGAGAGGGAGTACCAAATAGATCTGTGATATATCACAGTAGTAATGGGAGTTACTGAGACTTTTATGGAATTGCATGAAAAGCAAGAGCTTAATCTTTTTCCAGAAAGGCAAATATGATTTTCCCCGAACAGCCCAGGCAACACAAATTTGAAGCAGAAAGCTGATGACCTTCAAAAATGAATGTGTTTCCTCAGCGAACAATGTTACTACTTTTATTCAGTCCAAGCTGTGCTGCCTGTCAGTGGGATGACAAACTTGGTTTTTGTGATATCCGTATGGCTAGGGCATATTTACTAATGCTATCTTTAACCAAGCTGTTAAAGGAGAATGATGGTTCTATGTTGTTGGATTCCATTTCTCTTAAACTAACTAATGTTATTGGCTGTTCACAGATTGCTGTGTTATGACCAATCAGATACAATAGTTAATTGTCATTCTTAATATTCCTAAAATAGAGATTTTTCTTCCTTCATGGTTTCATTCATCTGCATTGGATTCCTTGCCTTGCTCACTTTTCAATATTTTTACCAATTATTTCTATTTCTGTTCTTAATGTAGGCCTTCCCTCTATTGATTAAATTGAGATTAGGGAGGAATTGAGAGAGTTTGGCCTAAATCTGGTGACTTTGCAATTTATTCTGATACTGCTTTTCTAACTACTACTGGATGGAAACCTATTTTTGCGACAAATGTATTCTGAGTTTTGGATGGATTAATTCGTTCAAAGAAACAGGCAGATAAAGAAACTCCACACTTTGATGGGTTAAAATTAATTTTGGAGTTAGAAGATGGGGTTCATCTTATTCCATACACTACCAGAGTTGTACAATTGCAGAATGGAAATTCTGCGTTCTCAACTAAACCTGATGGTTGGATCCTGAAGGAAAACCACAGGAGAGTTTCAGGCAGCATAGGAGCCTGAGAAGAGTGCTCTGTGGGTATGTGATAGAGAGAAAAGAAAATAAATGAAAATGACTAACAAAACATGACCTTTAAAACGTGTGCTGCTTTACTGTGTTTCGCAGTTATGGAAAAGGAGGTGCATGGCTAACCAGGGAAAATTCTGGTGCTGTGAGAAAATAAGAAGCTACTCACAACTCACAACTCTCAACTCATAACTCACAACTCTCTTTCTGAGGTAAATGCTGAACTTAAGCAGCAGTTCTATAGTGCAGTGGATGCAAAATTATGGACTATGAAAAAAAGAAAATTTTTACTGAAGAGTTTCCAGTAAAGCAGTTGATGTTGGGTAAGGGATGTTGTAGAGGCTTTTTCAACCCTCAGTAAAATTTGAATTCCAAGAGCTGAATCAACTGAAATTAATAGTAAAACTGCAGTTGTCAGAGCAGATTGCTGAGCAACTAGTGATTAGGGAAGGGACAGCAAGGAACAACTGGTGGAGTACAGAATGGCTGACAGAACATGACAGAAATGTGAGAAGTAAGGAAAAGGTGACAGAAGAGAAACAGCTCATAGTGTAGAATCAGCTGCGGCTTAGATAAGGGTTTGCCACCAAGCAAAATTTTGAGAAGAGCAAACTACAAATGAGGTGAATACTTCATGATAGAAAGGAAGCATCCAGCTGATTTAGCAGTTGCCTTATAATCTCATTAGAGAAGTGGACTGTGAAATAGTGGTAGCTACAGTGTATACGATAGTTATCTTATTGGTCCACTTGTGTTTTATTTTTCTTCCTTTTCTCTATTTGACAAAATAGAAAAAAGTTAAGTCAACTGATTGATATTAGTAGAGAAAATCACCTCAGTGAACCCAAGAATTGTAATCAAATTTTCCTGAAATTTCAAGATGAGGCCTGATCTGTCATTTTTTTTAGCTATGACTTAAAATAATGTCCTTGTCCCGTTTCTTGCATATAAATCCTGACAGGCTGGGCTTGCTTACGGTTGACAAGTGAGTGAATGACTGGGATGAGAGTTAGAAATGTGGTGTTTTTAAGGGAAAGTTTAAACTGCAGAAAATATTCTCTAGCATTGTAGGAATAGAAATAGCAGAAGACCTTGAAAAAACCAGAACAATTGTATCCAGTCTTTCTAGCTATACAAAGTAAACAGCCTTTAGTATCAGAAGTTATGGGCCTGGTTAACCTGTACAAATTAAACTATACTTTACAAGCACCGCAAGACCACGTTCTCCCAGTAATCAACTAGCTTAGTGCACATACTTTGCAAACTCCCTGTGGAAAGAAGGCAGGTAGGAATAGGCTGTGGCTAACAGAACAATTATTGCAGCTGACTCGTGGTCACGTTTTTGCCTTTAGGCATTTCAGGAAATGATGAGGAGAGGAATGAAAGGTAGATAAACTGCTTTAGTGTAGATAGATGAACAGCTGGTGCTTAGTTGTCATCCTTCCAAAGGGTCCAGTAGCCCCTCAGTTAATATGACCAGGTGTTTGTTCTCATCATGGCAGAAAAGGGACTGCCAAGCATCTCGAAAGGATAGCAGCTGTGAGCAACTACAATCTTCGCGAAAAAAGAAAAAAACAAAAAGCTGCTAGCAGAGCATAAGGTATATTTGAATAGGCAAAAAAGGAGATCAATTGTCCCGATGACATTTCCTGATGACGTGGAGAGCACAGGCTAGGCACCAAAAAATGAAGTAGGCAGACTAAAAGGAATCTTTTTCCACTGTGTTGTTCAGTAATTTTACAGCCATTCACAACACTGTTTTGAAACATGTTTCTGGAAAAAGAAAAGAAAAGGGTGAATCCAGCCCTTTCTTGAAAAATCAACACTGTTGCACAGAAATGAAGTCAGAAGTGTAGCTTGAAGGTTGTTTCCCTACTTAGTTAATGATCATTTGTGCTTGCTTAAGTAGCATAGTCCAGGTAACAGGAGTCAGTATGAACATTGCTGGCATTCTGATGCATAAGTCCACAGCTACGAAACAGCTACGAAACCACGTGGTATTCCACTTTTAAGTGCTCTTTAGTTTTCCACATGGACAAACAGCTGACATTACATCTCTTACTAGGTTGGTTTTATTCTGATTGAATTAGGATTAGGATTAAATCCCTTGCTTTGGAAATGTAATGCTGATTGCTCTGATCAGGAGATATCACTGTTTAGCTTTGTATGTGAGACTTCAGTAATGACAGGTGCTTTCTGAGGATATATGCCTGAAATATGTGAAATTTTAAGCTCATGCATTAATGTATCTGTGATGATTCCACCTATACTTGTTCACAACATTCTTGTGATTTAGGATGTTATTTACACTATGTCAAACATGGCAAAGCTAAATTCTTTGGCTTTATTAAAGTTTACAGGACCAAATGTCACTTTTTATAGACAAATCTGTGCATTACTAAAAACAAGTAGAACCTCTACAACTGCTCAGTAACCTGGTACAGCTTCCACAGTTGTTCCATGATGGACTCTGAAATGGCTCATCCAGAGAGGTGGCAAACAATGAATTCTCATTTCTTGGCTCTTTTAATCCCTTTAGTCCACGTGTTAACTTTTTCTGAAGTTAAAGATCAGCCATGCAGAATCAGTATAGGATGTCCTTCGTTTTAGATTATAGAAGGATGCCACAAGAAAACAGATGCGGGATATCTCACAGAGAAAAGCAATTACATATCTCTTCTGTATGTGTCTGATACGTTCATGAATGTCATTTCATGGGTCATAGACATGAGAGAGATATTCCTACAACTGCTTTGCTGGTTGATATGGAAAAAAAATGTAAATGAAATCTCCCGCTTCAAAACATAGAAAATCTACTGCTCTCTACTCTCATGGCAGCAAATGTTATGCAGTTACATATTCAATGACAAACAAGAAGATCAAAACACAAACCAAGAGCATTCAAAATTGTTTAACTGCCATTAATTCCATATAAAATAAATCTGATTAATTCCAAACTTACTATACTTTAATAAAGATTGTCCTGAAATACTTTTTTACAAAGAAAAAGTGATTTTGAAATGGTATTGTATTCACTCTCACCCTCAAGACCTTGTCTTTTTTTTTTTTTTCTTTTCTGGAATGAAAACTTCTCTTTTACCACACCCTAACTCTGAAGTGTCATTCATTTCTACCAAGGAACATCACCTCTGTAGTGATTTGGAATCAGAGTGAGAAGTTGGTGTTGCTACTTCAGTCTCCTAAGTATCTAGGAAACACCTAGAAATACCCATCAGGCAGACTGCATATAATCAGCACTATGTCTGTGCAACTGTTTGGCCAAATAGGATAACACTCTCACGACGAAAACACTAAGCCATCAAAACTGTTTTTACATTTAGCTTAATTGCTTAACTAGCCTCATATCCTCATGAGCAACTGAAAGTTACTGAATGTGGATAGCTAAAGTACTAACACTTCAGCCATGACCTTCATGCATTCCCAATACAAAGTGAAACAGGACAGGAGTCTGATCTGAAGCATTTAGGACATCACTGCTAACAACAGTTGTTAGTAGATGAAAGTAAATTATGGGCATGAGAAGAGTGTTAAGTGTCAGGCCTTAAAAATGGGTCACTCTGTTGTTTGTGTGATACGTGTAAAGGTATACAATGTTTGCCACTGGTTTCTAACCAAACTGCCATTAGTCAGGCCCTCCTTTACCTGACTCTTGCCTTAGTCTACTTCAGAGTCCTTGTATCCTTTCATAGTCCTTGAAGGAACAGGAGACAAAAGGGAACCTTCTTTTGCAAAAGAAAAAGAAATAGCTTATCTGTTCTTTACAACACTTGTCCCCAGTCACAAGTGCAAGCAATGCAGACATGCAGACATTTTTTATTAGGTTAAGCATCATGTTTTCCACTTTCACTCCTTGTTACCTAACTTAAACATCAGTAGTGCTGGAAGGAGAAATATCTTTTGCAAATGCTTTGAAAGATGATATCAATGTAGTCTTAAAATGGGAGGGGGGGAAAAAATCAGTTACCAAAACAGGAGATTATCCAGGAATCTGGAAACACTGTTTGATGTACATTCATTATGAGAAATGAAAAGAGCAGGACAACAGTCATATCAAAACGGTCTCAATAAGCCCTAGACACTTCACATTCAGATGGGAGCCAGAAAAATAAGACAGCTGCTCAATTTTTTTCCTTTGCTAATTTGAGGAAGAGAATGGATTTTCTCTCAGGAGCACTCCACATACGATTGGAGGCACTAATAGTGACACACAGTAGGCATAAAATTTGGATCTGAACATAAGCTATAACTTCTCCCAGAGGTTTTTTGGTTTTGTTGTTGTTGTTATTTGTTTATTTGTTTTGTTTTTAAGATAAAATGGGAGTTTGTCCTGTTTTCTAATCAAACCCAGCATTATCTAGTTGAAACAGGAACAGTATTTTAATGAAAAATCAGGTTAGGTGGAAGAATCCAGTCAAAAGAAAATTCCCATTTTGTGCCAATGTACTGAGCATGCAATTATCCAAGGACTATGCCTATTACAGCAATGGGTAAAGTATAGGTAAGAGAACTAGCAGAGCAACAGAGAGAAAAGTAGTTATTCTTCAATTAGAACAGAATGATGTTCTGACAGAATGATGTTCTAAAAACTCTTGGACGTCTGAGTCAGGGATAAGTGTGAAGTCTGCTCAAAGTATCCCATGAAGACACTGTGCAATGCAGAAGAGCCTTTGGAGTTTTGTTGGTGTTTTTTTAAACACCTGAAAGTCTGATTTATTCCCATTACAAAAACAAAAATGAAAATACAGTACTTGCAAGTAAACAAATATTTAAACTAAGACAGCTATTATCGCAGTATTAAAAACTAAATTAAGAAATAAATAAATTCTCGCTCTACAAATACCTTAATTTCATCTCTGTGTCTATAAAGTCAGGCTCTATTTATTTCCATGGATACCCAGCACTACTTCGAAGTCATCATTTAATTACCACTACAAATCTTCAGCAAAATAAACAGTGAGACTGTAGTAATATCCTGTTTTCACCTAAATTGAAAACTGCGTTCTTCTGTTTGAGCTGTTAAGATATTTACTCTTCTAATAGCTACATGATTGCAGTGGATAGACATGACTTCTTTCTATTAATCTGTGTTTAAACATTCTAAAGCAATGCCAGGGACCTGACAAGGAAAGGAGATTAAGATCTAAGGCTAATAATCAGATATAGCTTTTATTTCAAGCTTTATGCTGATTAAGGGAAATATTTGAAAAAAAGTATATTACCTTTTGGTTGGCATATGAATCTGGTGGCAGTGACCGTGGGATAGCACAGCTTTTAGTACATTTGAGAGAAGAAATTGTCGCTTTCCTTCTTTTTGATATTTTAGAATTTTTTACCATAGTCTAGTTTTTGCGTAAAAGAATTAAAGGTAATATAAAAGCTGTTCAAACCTTTTCGGTAGAAACTCTTTCCTCCAGAGCCATTGCAGCCTGTGAGGCAAACAGATGCCATGTGTGTACACGTATTTACCTATAAAAACTTTTGGTCATACATTTAAAAAATACCTGTGATGGTCTGCATGTTATAAAATACATGCGTGAGGAGGAGCGCTGAGAAGTTGAAACTTGCTCTCTCAGCCTCTTCAGCACCTTCAAAATATCTCATAAATCTCAGAGGACAGTAAAGATCCTCACCATCTGCTAACAGTTTCTCCAACAGGTAGGACCCTCTTTATTTATTGGGTTTTTTGGCTCTTTATTCTGTTAACTTCACTCTCCCCTTTCTGGAGCAGCCCTCCCCTACACCCTCACAGGGTGGCACTTTTGTATTTTGTAGCACCAGCCTGAGGAGGTAAAACTTTCAACAAAATTCTGACAATCTATTTTTTATTTTTCTGACATAGGAGTAACCTGTTCTGTAAGAAATTGCTTCTAAAAATACATAATTACTGAAATCTTAAAAAACTATACATTTCTCACCTAATCAATTATAGTAGATGTCAAGGTCTTCTTTCAGTTTCAGCCTGTGAGTGGTTGACCTAGCACACCATCACAGGCTAAAGCTTGAAAGTCTTTCAGCCACCCTCAGTCGTTACAGAATTGGGCCCTTTACACACAATGTGCAGTGTTTGCTGAGAGCCCTCATTGAGTTGTTCTTTCATACAGCTGTCTATGAATATGTTCGGTTCTGGACATTTCAAACATATACTCTGTTACTCAGAAAACAAAAGAAACCCCAAACCAACCCCGTCCCCTCCCCCCCCCCCCCCAAAAAAAAAGGGGGGTTTTATTTCGTCTTTAAAAAAAAGCGC
>NW_010387666.1:10491-11406 GCF_000710305.1 Buceros rhinoceros silvestris
AGTGAGTGTTTGTAGTTCTGCTTAGAGAAAACCCAGTTTTCCCCTTTATTTCCCTAATTTTCCTGACCTTGCAGGGGCTTTCCTTCCTATTCTGTATTTCAGACAGACATTCAGGTTACTTACAATCTTCTACAAAACTGAGTCTCAATTCTAAAAGTTTTGTTTTGATGGTTGGAAGAATTTAATCTGCCCAGCATTCAAGATTGCGGTCTATTCAAAATGAGTGGTGAATCACTTCAGTAATCAATACAGCTTTCCTTGTGCAGGCAGATGCCCACAAGAATGAAATGGGAGATACCCAAGACACAAATCTCTTGAGCTTTCTTTCTAACAAGTTGTTAATTTTGGTGATGGGAGACAGGCAGAGGCTCACACCACTCTTTAATGCCGTACAAGGTATTGTTAAGAAATTATTTGAAGTTTCTTTATGCTCCCTTTAAGGC
Source organism: Buceros rhinoceros silvestris (assembly GCF_000710305.1). Taxonomy (NCBI): domain Eukaryota; kingdom Metazoa; phylum Chordata; class Aves; order Bucerotiformes; family Bucerotidae; genus Buceros; species Buceros rhinoceros. The sequence goes on from NW_010387666.1 coordinate 10,935, forward strand.
ATATGCCATATGCCTGGGGAAGAAAGAAAGATGTCTTCCCTTTTGTCAGCAGATTTCTTGATGGGCTGGGAGGAAGTAAAACCGAACAGAAACAGTAAAGCATAAACTTGTTATTTAGCTAACAAAAAAAGGCATCTAATGGGGGAGCATAGCTCATACATTATTTTTATTGTCCTTGGAATTGCTTAGATTTTTTTCCTTTATATGTTTTCATTGAAATAGCTCCACTTGCCTTTTAGAGCACTAGCTGCTAATATGCTTCCATCTCCTTCAGCCTTGAGATAAAGTACCCAATAACGCAACCAACGTTTGTAGCGGCACAGTTCCCTGAATCTGCAGCATTTGCCTCTGAGTGCAAAGCTGAAAGTGGAGGAATTCACTAGCCCTAGTGGACAAACATAAATGTCTTAGGAGGACACATAATTTATTTGCCTGTGGCAATTCTCCAGATTCTGTTCCTAAATAAAGATTT
>NW_010387666.1:11502-13653 GCF_000710305.1 Buceros rhinoceros silvestris
AGCATACTCCATTTTTATTTCTTTTCCCCAGGAGATCCTATGACTGTTTTAGTATTTTAATTTACAGTGGTAGTGCTGTCACTGTGGTGCCATGTGAGCCTGGGTGTATTTGATCATAGGAGGCAGTTATACTTAAGCTTTTATATCACATTGCTCTAGGCACTCTTCTTTCAAGTTTCTTTTCTCAGTTCTTGAGCTTTTTTGAAGTTTCAACGCCAGTTAAATAAAATGCACATATATGAATTAGAAGCTTCAGTAATCCAAACTATGCTAAGCAACATCCTATCTCATAGTATCTCTACATCTTGTGATCCCTATCCATGCATGTGGAGATGAGTCAAGTCATGTAAACCCTGTAATTCAGGTTCAAACATCTACCTCAACATGACAGGAAAAAATCAACTGACAGAGGCTGCAAGGTTTTCTTAGATTGCAGACAGAAATTTGCATGCATACTCTGTGGAGCTCATCTATACTAAACTCAGTGTTTCTAGACATGCTCCGTACATGCGGTACAACAGGTCTGCATGCACATTATGGAGACGTCCAAAAATCTCACAGGGATGTCAAGACGGAACTTGGAACAGGACAGGAACTATTATACATCCACAGAAAATCCCTAATCACCACACAAAGTCCTCTCATATACTTTTTTTCTGCCAGAAAGTAATTTGGGGGTTACAAACAGATTGGAGGCCCATGACACATATTAATTATAAATACGGTTCTTATTAATATTTCCTTGCACTGAATTCGAATATAAGCTTACCAGCAGCATGTAAGTTTTGAGTAAGCATTTTCCTGAAGTATGTGACCAATGTGACCACTAAAGACACAGAAAAGACAGACATAGTTATGTGTCAGAGTTTCTTTTTTTAAAAAAAAAAGTGTTGTCAGAAAGAGGACAAGTTAAACATAAGGAACTGTAAAGAGGCAGAACTTACTCCCAAATACACCAGAAGAATGACTAGCAAAGCCAAACCCAAGATGAGCAGTACAGGAAGGAAAAGAGACACACATTTTTGGAAGGGGAATAATAGAATAAAAACATGAGACAAAAGTAAGAAAAATCAAAGAAAGGAGAGAAACTCGGTTTGGTTTCAACTTCACTTAGCCAAATTTTACAAAAAAAGCAAATTTGAAAGACCTTGTCATAAAAACATACTTAATATAAAGATTTTAACATGCACCAAAATAGGTTTGCAGCTTCAGCTTCAGCTAACTTCTGCTCAATGATGATGAAACATTTCATTTTGATTAATTATATTTTTCAAGAACCTCCCGTAATTTCAACTGAGCTTTATATGCATTCTCTGATACAACAGGTAGCATCAGCTTGTATTATTCAAAATTTACTTAAATTTATAAGTTAGAAACAGCTGATATGTTGAAATAGGAAATGCAGGGAGTTTCTGAGTAGCTGACAATACCCAGAAGGAAGTGCAGGGTCTTCCACTTAGAGAAGTTATCATTGTTACTGTTTGTTACATTAAATGCATTGGTGAACAGGCTGCTTCAGTCACTGATGAATCCCACGGGTGCAACTCTATTTCATGACAGACTGTATTTAAACTCTTTGCTTAGTGGTACGGCCTTACTTTAACATAAATTCGGTGTTTGCTGTACCAGACTCAGGGTGTGCCTGTGGGGAAGACGTAAAATTGGCCTTTAAAGCCGTTGAAAAGAAAATCAAGGAAATATAAACTCAGACTGTGCCAAAATATTTTGTCCCTTCAAGGCAGCGAATGATTTATTCAAACCAATTTACTCTTTGTGTTGCAGGCATTAAGCAAAGCCAAGGCTCAATAATGAGTTATCAGGAGAATGGGAGAACAAGCTAAATGGGGAATCCTTTTAGTGCTGTCACTGGTAAATTAGGTCTACCAGGATCTCAATAAGAACACAAAGAGTAGTCAGTATCTGGTTAATTACCTTTGTTGACTTGAAAGGTTGAAATTTAAAGTGGAAAGAAAATAAGGAAAGCCTCTGAGTATCAACTGTTTTTGTGTTTCCAGGCATCTATCACATATTTAAAGTAGAGGATGCCTTTTCATTCCACTGGGAAAAGAGGAGCCAAAAGGAAAGGTAATACCAATGCCTATATTATCAAGGCATTTGATAATTATTCTCAGTTGAATAGAAGGAAGAGCG
>NW_010387666.1:13829-14629 GCF_000710305.1 Buceros rhinoceros silvestris
CAACCTTTCTTCAGTTTAATTTCGGTTACATAAGAAAAAGTAAACTCTTAATACTTGAAAATATTTTCATTATCCTATCCCTCGAACTGAAGACTTACAAGTAGGGCAATTCAAAAGTCAGCTTTTGTTGTGCTGGCTGATTGTAGCATTTTTGGAAAATAAAATCATTAGTAACCTTCTATTCCTCCCCCTCCTCTCTCCCCCCCACCACACCATCACTTGCATACGACAAAGACCCAAAGACCAAAGAAAAGATTTAGAAATATTCAATATATGGTAATCCTATTTTTCTGGCTTAGATGTTCACTTAGTGGCGGTGTTTTTATTTTATTTGAGCTTATTATGCATCTCTTACAGCACTAACATAACCAAACAATCCTATGGTAGAAGGTTTAGTGAATTGCTAATGTAAATAAACAGGAGCCAGTCCTTGGCTTTGAGATTTTTCTCACTCTTGAGGCCTTTAATTACAATGCACAGCTGAGCCAGACCTGGCAGCCATCTTTTTGTTGAACAGGGTACATCTCAATCTGTTGTGCCAAAGCCAGATGGCTACTTTTTGCAAGCCCTTTCCAGTTTGAAAAGGGAAAAGTCAGGAATTCATGCCAATGGTTCAGCTCTTCAAAACCACGGGTTAAGGTCAGAGTTGTGCAAATGCGCCAACAGGGACCTGGGGAACAGGATATGTTTCCCATAGCTCATTTGTTGCCTATAATTTAAGACACTCAGAAAAGATAATGGCTGGGCAATCATTAGGATAAACAAAAAAAAAAAAACACCGCCCCCCCACCCAAAAAACC
>NW_010387666.1:14693-25656 GCF_000710305.1 Buceros rhinoceros silvestris
CAAAAAAAAAAAAAGCCCCGCCCCCCCCCAAAAAAAACCCCTAACAAGCAACATATGACTACCTGAAAATATATGAAGACATGTTTGTGTACTCTGTGGCAAATAACTTTGTTTACCATCATACCATCACAAATTTAGTACGTGTCAATGCTGTGTTATATAAAAAGACACATTAAAATTTTATCTTGCTTTCAGTGGTTGCCACCACATCAATTGCTAAAAATTATATGCATGCTTCAAGGCATTTTTTTTCTTAAAACATCTGTGCATGTGTGATATCAGCAGTGACTTTGCTGCTAGTCCCCATCACCATAAACTCTTGTAAGATATTTTCTCCACCCCCGCAGAACCAAGAGTGAATTTTTTTAAGCATTTAGTTGTCAAGAGTGAACAGAAAATATATTTGGCAAGCCACAGAAAAGGCTTAAATCTCTGTGGATCTTTCTGCGAATTTATCTTAAGTGGTGAACCAAACGGAATTCAAAAAAGCTGTTTAGTATGTCAAATCTACATATGTTTGCACAACTATTGCTATAATAAAAATAACCTCCAACAATGAAATACTGTTGGTGGTCACTACTGACAGCTGGAGGTCAGAGAGTAAAAAGCTTTTAGAAGTTCTATTAAGAAGCAAAAAAGATGAATGTATAAACACTGGCAGGAAATAACTTATCACTGAACTGCTATACCATGCTGACATCTTTGCAATGCAATTTCAGTTCAGGTGACCTCCTATTCTGTATGGTTTTTTTACTGTTTACTTTTCTAAAATATAATCATTTATCAGATGTGATTTCAAGCGTAACTTTTCAGACACAGTGAAATAAATATTATACTGAACAACTTTACCTGCAGCACCACATCCTACACACTGTGACAGAATCAGAGTTGCAGCTATTTTGTGTATCTGCCATGCAGGAGCATTATCAGCTGTCATGCTTTTGGCATAACCCAGGAGTCTGGAGGAACGTGATCTTTCAATTAAATCCAGCACTTTCCCATCTGAACTCAGCTGAGAAGGATTAAAGATTTAGAAGACAGAGGTTACAGAAAGAAACATGGCACTTGTCATTCCAAATTAACTGATTAAAAAAAAAAAGTATTACAGATTTTTCTGATGATGAGCTCATTATTTTTTGTTCCATTGAACCATATCACAAGCTATACCACACCAGATTCAAGCCTGTACTCTGCACTCCTCGTTAAAGGAAGTTACTTCAAGATTTGTTCTTTGGGACAGAAAACATCTTTGGGATTGCTCAAAACAATCCAGTGGACAGTGCAGCCATCCAGATTAATCAATGTCTTCAATCATTCCTCATTTGCCCTCATTTACTGTTATAATGCTGATCACAATCCAAACAAAAGAGAAATTTTAATGAAGCTGGATCTGGATCCCCATTAATTAACTCCTACAAGAGAGAACTGAACCTGCAGAGAATAAACTGCACTTTCTCAAGTGAAAGCTTGATCCAAAACAGTTTTTCTCTTAAGAATGAGAGACATTTATGCTCTTAGAGAAATATAGTAGTCCTTCTCACTGATGAACTCAAACTTGTTCTGATTTTCATGAACACTGCAATACAAGGTTGTGTGATACAGGGAGAAGGAAGGTTTTAAGACACTGGCATTGGGTCCGACTCGTGTTCAGGGGAGAAGGAAGGCATTTTGGTTGTCAGATTTTTAGTGTCAAGAATAGCTATCAGGATTTCTCAATCAAGAATAAGATATTGAAATAGCTTTGTCCTTCACAGGATATTCAGTTAATATATAGCCCTCTGAGAGCAACACTTTTAGAGCCATGGCAATGGATATTAATGCAACATAATGTAAGGAGGCGTCGTTCCGAGCATGGCAATAGAGTATCTTTAGGTTTTCATTCATCTGTTCAAGAGGTGAAACGTGCTACAAAGCCCATTCAGCTACTAAATTCAAGACGGATATTCATCTAAACAGTCCTACAAAACTAAAGGGCGTGGTAACAATAAACAAATTCACAAAACATTTAATAAACCAAAGTTGCAAGAAAGGTGTAGAATTCTAAAGGTTTGCTTTAGTACTCTTAATTGTCCTTTACTCCGTTAAAAGGCACCTGTATTGCAAATACTCCTCAGCATCTTGACAAGTAAGTTTTTCCTCAGATTATTCATTAAAATATATTTAAAAACATTGACCAAAAAAGAAAAGCTAAACAAACTTCAGGAAATTTTGCATCCCAGTGTGCATCCTCCAGTACATTTGAAAAAAATTAGCAGAACTCAGTTTATCAGATTCGGTATATTCAGATTTAATCTTTTTCTCATTTCTGTGGATTTGTATACGTAGGCCATTAGAGTAGATTCCATGGATCCTTGAAAACTAAACAACTTTTACATTGTTGCTTGTAGTTATGACGCTTGCCTAAAGTATCTGCATAGGTCCATTCAAATTTTATTCATTTCCATTCAATCACCAATTCAGAAAATGAAAGAAATGGAACAATGTGGAATATGAAAGTCAGCAAAATATGAGGGGAAATAAATGGAAAATTCTTCAGGACTTGATTTTTTTTTTCCAGAAATTAATTTTTCTCCTATTGAAGATTTCACAGGTGTTCCTCGGGTTGGCTACAATTTGATAACAGGAGGCACAGAATTTATTTTCAGTTAAATCCATTCATTGGGTATGATAAACTTATTATAAATACAGAAAATACTCCAGGAATATGTAACTAATTATTTAAAATATGTTTTGAATAAGACCAGTCTAGTTTATAGCAAACTCAAGTTCGGAACAGTGAGATATGACCTTGGTAGCATTCATTTCGTACTTCTATAAATCATGGTAGCCCTTATCAGCCACAGTATCAAGTTCCAGTTCCAACAATAGTTATTTTATTTTAGTCTCTCAAAACTTATTTGATTTTTTCAGTCATTGCATTACTACTGTAGAATTTTCTTCCCACAGAATGACCTTGCACTTGCCAGTGCAAGGCCAAGTTTTTCCTGCACATCATTATTATCATCAAATTAGTTATCTCAAAGCTCACAGGAAACAAGTCATTTCCTTTCCCAAGGAAAATATTGGCATGGACCTTACAATCTTCTATTTACTTCTAATATCTACAAGAACAGTTTAAGAGAGAAATGTCTATCCTCATGTTCCTCTGAGTTGCTGAATAAAGAAGGTATCTAAATTGGTAAAACTCCACCTTAAAATGTTAAACCTGGCCAAGGCAGTCTAGTGAGCATGGCACCAGAGCACCAGCTTGGTGGCCTGAACTATACTCACAGTTTTATCAACGATTTACTTGGTGAATTAAGACAACACCTAATTTTGCTACCTTTTTTTAGTTGCCACACACTGTTGCCATGATTCTGATTTGCGGATATGGAGGTCACGTGATTCAAATTCCAGCTTTGTTATTTTAGAGATTCTTATTAAGCTTGCAAAAAGAGTTTGATAGTGTGATTTCAAAAATAATCAAAAGCAAGTAATAAATGATCATCAAATATATTTAAAATGTTTCATAACTTGTCAATAATCCTTTCATTTTGGTAATGTATTTAAGTTTGCAAATACTGGAATTTTAAGCTCCTCAAAAAATGCCACGTATCTTGTTCTGTTTGAATAGTGCTTTCCACAGTGGTGCTCTACCTTTAACTAAGGCTTCCAGACATTTCATTTAGTAATTGAAAGAAGTACTGCCTAAAATCAGGGCTACTCTTTCTTACAAAAACTATTTGTAAATAGCCTTTTCAACCTAGCACATCCTCAAATTGTGTGCATCTGTAGCTGACTCAAAACTAGATGCGTTCAAAAAGATAAAAAGCATATTTTGTTGTCATCGATCTACTTTAAACAGATGTTTTTCTGGTATCCTTATAATGTTTATACCGGCATTGAAATATTCATAAGCAATCACTCCGTTCATGTTCAGCAAACAAGTTTTCTACAGTTTTTTTTTTTTTGTAATTTACACTCTCTAAAATAATTCATTAATATTAAAAATGAAAAATAACCACAATTACGCCACAAATACGATTGGTTTCTATAAAAAAGCTACTTAGCAATAATTAGTGCACCAAGGCAGCTGTTAACATTGGAAAAAGATAGTTGGAGTTATTATTAATTCAATAAAACTCGATTGATAGAAATGAGCTCTTGGTCTCAAGTGTGTTTGGGAAAAAGAATTTCATGTTAAACATAGAAGCTAGTACTACAGTAGCCATAACTAACTTTAAGTGTGACTCAGGTCTGATTTTTTCCTCTGATTCTTAATAGTTCAGGTGTTTCCAATGTTACACCAAAGCAGATAAGAAGTTATGCTTTAATTGATAATAAAACCACAGCAAAACTGTGGTTATTGAAAAACAGAGGTTTTTGTTTAAAACAGTACTATTGCACTCACTTATAATGATTTCAGCTGATTCTATCATGAATATTACTTGAAGATTATGAGGTAAAAGAACTAAGAAGTACTTAAGGTTTTCATGCTTATCAGCACAACAGTATGTCAGATAAATCCCCTCAATTTTCTGGCTTCCACTTGTCTCACTTCCCAGCATGGTCTTCCTGTAAAACTACCAGCCAAGAGCCTTAGTTATCCAACTTCTACAACTTCTGACTTCCTTCAGAGTTGCTAACATGGGTCAAAACCTAATACTCTGAAAGCAGCAATCTAAAGAAGAAGTTTATCTAGTGTGTACAGTATATCTTTTTTAAACTAAAAAAAGAAAAAAATAGCAGTAAAACCCCAAAAAGCTCAAGAAATTCCTATGGACAGACTTGAGCCCAGGTGTTAACTGATAAAGGTTGTCATCTAAACATCTTCATACTAAAATCATTTTAAGAAATTAGCATTGATTTTAAAAAACTTGCCTGAGTTTGTATGAAGTTTATCTTCTGAACAAGAGAAAAGAAAAGAAACTCTTTAATCGTTTTTGAATCAACATTGATGGTTGTTAAATGGCTGAGTTTAGTCCATATTTTTCCCTTAATTTGTATTAGGGTTCACTATGTACACTGTTATAAAATAAATCTGATGTAATGGTGCAAGCTTACCTCGTCTGTCTCCTACCTCCCCAAATGTTACTTTCTCCCCTCATTCCCTCACCTCAGATTCATATTCTTGAGGCTGCTCCTCAGGCATCCCTGGCTCTTGGTGGTGAGCCTGGTCAGGGAACTGGTCTGCACCGACTAACAATAACTACTTCAACTTTCCCTGACTTATCTGCCTCAACAGACCTATTGCTATGACCACAAGCATCAGAACTAGAACACACCTGCTGCAGAGATCTGTACTTTCCATATTCATTCAAAGAGTTTCATAGTGCATGGTTATTCGTGTAGACAAAAAGGCCTTGAACATGCTGAAAGTCATCTTATGGCTATGATTTCAGCACTTTTTTAGAAGAGGTGTTTTGTCCTTGGAAACCTAATGAAATACAGGATATAAACATTGAGTGGTGCTTGTATCAAAGCATCAGGTAATGGAAAGAGTTTTTATATAATTAGTGATGAAATCTCTTACTTTTATACCATCAGCATTGAACTGGTGGCAGACAGGTATTAACAGAGGATTTTATTCTGGAGAGCCAGGCATCTTTCCTAACTCTTTATTCTGAAAAAGAGATGGCTAATCCATATTTAAACAGCTTCATCCTTTTCTTTATTCCCTTCGAGGAGAATCAAACACATTGCTTTCCACTGACATTGAAAAGTAGGCATGGAGAAGGACAGTAAAAGTCTATTTTACCTTCATCAAGAAGGAGTACTTCAGTTACAACACTATTTTAAAACTTTGTAAAGTCCCTTTGCAGTTTCAGGGAATTCCCAGAACAAAGTAATGTCACAAGAGGAAAAAAGACAGAGCTTAGCCGTAGTTTAGTATCTGCTGTGTCCTCTGCTGGACGAATGTATGCTGCCTTGGCAAGAGAATGGAATTTTATGATCTAGTAATGGGCCTTTCTCATCTCTAATTAGTACCCCACAGGGGCACTGTGAAGATTATTTAGTTAATGTTTGCTCAGATCTCTGACCATATAAAGTACTGTTAAAGTGCTAAGCATTACTATTATCAACCAATTATATAATCAATCCAAATTTGAGTAGCGCTAAAGTAAGTTCCAGTTCCAATTATGCTAATGAAACTGCGAAGGCACTGTACATCCAGAAGTTCCTACAATACCCAGTGCTTCTGCAGTACCTTCAAGATTCCTCATTACAGTGACTTTCCCCAGCATCCGTTAAACACATATTTACTTGGGGCCTGACTGTGAACTGCAGGTATGCACCAGTATGGGGTCAACGACAACCACATAGCCCTGAAAGACAGGTGGTGAATACTGAGGTGCTAGACATATATTTACACCAGGGTCCACAATAACAAGGCATATATTTGAAATGAAAACAAATGTAGGTTAACTAATCTCCTGTTTAGACAGGTAAAGTCCACACCCGTTCTCAACGTGGACTTGTCTTGCCTTGGGACAGAGTCTGGGTGGTGGGAATGGCTTGCCTCTATTACAGGATTTAAACAATATTTAGGTGACAGACAAGGGTTTATGAAGCTTTTCCATCCCCCTTTCACTGTTAGCTGTGGAAGTTCAACAGGAAATAAAATGGAGGGAGAGGTTAAATCTCTTATTATAAAGGATCATTGCATTTGCACTGTCTCTGGCCACTGAAGATAAATTTGTAGAGGCGAAGCCTTCCTGCTAAGCCCGCTCAGTGGTGTTTAGCCAAATGAAAGGCACCACAGAGAAGATTACACAAGTTGGAGCTGTGCTGTTGTATCTGTTTGTTTGACTAGAGGTAAATCTTTTGTTCTCTCAGACATAGTAATTCCAATCTACAGCTGAGATGGTTGTGATTTCAATTCAGACTTGCTCTTGCAGACCCAAAATCTCATGATAAACATTCAGAAAGATGGAGAATTGTACTAGTCAGGCTCCTGAATCTCCTTCTGTGCTGTCATGAACCTTATACATATAAGAATCTCTCCATACACAGATTGTGCATGTGTGCGAAGAGAAAAACAGTTCAGGCCGAAGTTTCTGATCAATCTGTCCTTTCTTTGCATAACTTCTCAATTTTCTCTTCCTGTCTCCTGACATATCCTCACATTAGAACTAACCACTCACGGCAGAAACTGTCAGCCAACAATACTGGCAAGAAGAGTGCTCTGAGGTAATGTAAATCAATAGAAACACAGCTTTGTCCCAGAGCAGAGATTAGGAATAAAATGGAAGGTCTAGAGATGCATCAGAAAAGAACATTGTTGTGCCTGCAAAAATTTATCATCTCCAATATGTTAGGTCCAGTGCAACGTTTTCTGCTGTCTGTCATTTATTGCCCCCAGCTCTGTCAAAATCTGATGAAAACAACTGATTTAAGGAGTTACGTTTTCTTGGGTTTTTTATTTTCTTTCTACTTTTAACAAGATTTTACGTTCTGGTTCAGGAACTTTTGTGGTGTTTTTTAAACATTAACTAGAAGAAAGATTTTGACAATTTTTTCATAGACTCTCCAGCTGAAAAATGAGGTTTATCCCAGATTTCGCATTTTGATTTATTTCAAATGAATTTAAAAACAATGCTGCTTTTCTTGTTAACTAAAAAGTTATCTGTACACTCAAATCTCAGTTAATTAATACAATTTTCCAAGATTTCCTGTTATTGTCTTTTTTTAATGTTCACAAATGTATTTTATTCTTAGACAATTTGTCCTTCTACAAATTTAACAAAATATTGGTGGGAAGGTTCAACCTCTACTGCCAGACCATTGACATCCGTCTCTGACATCATGGGTGAGCACAATAAAATAGGAGGCACTACCGTCGGGGTGCCCTCATATTGTAATTGCCATTTTACAGTTGTGAAGAAATTTCCTGCTCTTCATGAAAACCTAAGGAAATATATTTGAGATAGACTTGCCATGAATGCAACATCCCCCTCTGATGTCGTGGGCCAAAATGATCAAATAGGAGGCATTACTTTCGGAGCAGCCCTCATAAGCTGACTTGTCTAGTGATGTAAACACATGTGTAAAGTAGACTTCAAGCTCTATATGCATTCTCAGGTTTCGGAGACGTTTTGAGGCAGGAAAGTGAGATCTCTTGTCAAAAAAAAATGAGAAATGAATCCTTGCCTATATATATTAGAGGTATTCTAGTCAAATTGACAATTATCAGGTATTGTTTTTAAATCATCTAAGAATACCTCTATATGGATTTTATATATATACATAAAATCTCAAGGACATTCGTGACTAAGCCAGCTTTACAGACAGCAACATCTACCTGTACAAAATATACGACTTCATGAAGTACTAAGTCCTCTCTTCCCCAAAATCAGCTAAGCTGTTGTTTGCAGAAACAGCTCAAAACCAAGTTGCATTTCAAAGTTTACCCTCCACTAGCAATAAATATACTTTTTTTTTTTTTTAACCCTCTCTGGCAAAATTGCTTCGAACTGTTTGCTCATATCTCAAAAATCAAGAATCTGTCTTTCAATTTTCAAGCTACCATCAACTGAAACTAAAACCTCTTTGAAACTTAGTTTCATTTCCAGGAATACTTGAGAAAAACACACAGTCAGAAGCATTTCTCAGACTTTGTATTAAGTCAACGGATAGGAAAAAGTAGCGACACCCCCATACTTTCAGGGAAAGCAAAGCAATGTTCCTTGGAGTTTGTGGGATTTTTTGATCCTCTAAAATATTACAGCTATTGCTTACATATTTTTTTTGTGGAATTTTAGAGTTCTTTTGTTAAAAAAGAAACCAAGCAAAAGCAAAATAAGTTACCTCCCCAAATGACCAACAGTTAGTGTTATGAGAAATTGTGCCAGACTCTTGAGTCTTCTCTTTTGATACAGTTCTGGATTACCTATTTAATTCACGGAAAAGTCAAAGGAGAGAATCTAACTGGGGGGGAGGGGAAGGAAGAAAAGAAGAAAAATACTGTGCAAAATGAAGTTTTTCTGCTTTTTAAGCAGTTCATGTGGAAGACAGGAAGTTCTTCTAGACACTAAGACAATTCAAGTGGATCTCCAAACTATCAAGGGGCCACAATAATACTATGTGTGCCACTTCAGGAAAAGATTGTGAGGTGGCTTTGTAACATTTACAGTCCAAAAGAACAACAAAATCTGCTAGTGAGAAGTCAGAAATTTTGAAAATAATGAATGCAAAGTTTACCACATTCAAGACTCCAGAAGTCTGCAGCAAAGGGAGAGAAGGAGTGGTAATATGGTGAAAGCGGACAATTCTTGAGCCATCAATTCACAAAACTTGCTCCTTTTCTGACAACTACAGCCTAACAAAAAAAGCATGTTTAAGAAATTGCAAACAAATGTAATGGTCTCTCATTTATATAAAAAACTACAAAGATACAGAAACATGCAGAACTTTGCAGCTTAGGAGTAAAATAAAAGAAATAAAAGATACTAAGTCTAAGAAATTATATTGAAGTTAATAAATCCTACCTATTCATAGAAAAAAATCACCAAAAGAAAACAACAATATAGTAGTAAGTTCTGGTAGAATTTCTGGTCTTCTGATAGAGGATTGGAGGAAAGCCACTGTCACTCCAGCCATCAAAAAGGACAAGAAGGATGACCCAGGAAATTATAGACCAGTCAGCCTCACCTCCATCCCTGGAAAGGTGATGCAACAACTCATCAACTCATTCTGGACATTACCTCTAATCATGTGGTTGATAATAAAGTTATCAGGAATAGTCAACATGAATTTGCCAGTTGGAAATCATTCCTGACCAATCTGATAGCCTTCTATGGTGGCATGACTGGATTGATAGCTGAGAGGAGGGCAGTGGATATTGTCTACTTCGACTTCAACAAGTCTTTGGCACTGTCTTATGTCACATCCTCATAGGGAAGCTTAAGATATGTGGGTTAGATAAATGGACAGTGACGTGGGTTGTGAACTGGCTGAAGAGCAGGGCTTAGGGGGTTATCATCAGTGGTGCACAGTCTAGTTGGAAGTCTGAAGCTAGTGGTGTTCTGCAGAGGTCAGTACTTGGTCCAGTCTTGTTCAACACATTCATCAAGGACGTGGAAGAAAGGATAGAGTGTACCCTTACCTAGTTTGCTGATGATACAAAACTGGGGGGAGTGGCTGATACACCAGAAGTATGTACTGCCATTCAGCGAGACCTGGACAAGCTGGACCGTTGGGCAGAGAGGAACTGAACAAGGGTTCAGCAAGGGCAAGTATAGAGTCCTCCACCTAGAGAGGAATAACTCCATGTACCAGTACAGGTTAGGGATTGACCTGCTGGAAAGCAGCTCTGCAGAGAAGGACCTGGGGGTCCTGGTGGAAAACAAGTTGACCATGAGCCAACAATGAGCTCTCGTGTCCCTGAAGGCCAATGGTACCTTGGAGTGCATTAAGTAGAGCATGAGGGGTTGAGGGAGGTTCTCCTAATCCTCTAATCTACCCTGGTAAGACTGCATTTGTAGTATTGTGTCCAGTTCTGGGCTCATAAGTTCAAGAGAGGCAAGAAACTCCTGGAGAGAGTCCAACAGATGGCTATGAAGATGGTTAGGGGACTGGAGGAAAGGCTGACCGACCTGGGTCTCTTTAGCCTGGAGAAGACTGAGAAGGGATCTTATCAATGCTTACAGGTATCTAAAGGGCAGGCGTCAAGAGGATGGGGCCAGGCTCTTCTCAGTGGTGCCCAGTGACAGCACAAGGGGCAAGGGGCACAAACTGGAACACAGGATGTTCCGTCTGAACGTGAGGAAAAAGTTCTTGACTTTGAGGGTGGCAGAACATTGGAACTGGCTACCCAGAGACGTGGAGTCTCCTTCTCTGGAGATATTCTGACCCCGCCTGGACATGATCCTGTGCAACCTGCTCTAGGAGAAACTGTTCTAGCAGAGGCATTGGGCTAGATGATCTCCAGGGATTCCTTCCAGTCCCTAACATCCTGTGATTCTGTGATTTAGAAAAGCAATGG
>NW_010387666.1:25802-27091 GCF_000710305.1 Buceros rhinoceros silvestris
TGGAGGAATTTCCTAAAGCATCTTTCTTCAGATAGGCTGAAGCAAAAAATGTATTAATGCAGCAGGGTTCATTAAACTCACAAAAACATCAATACAAGACTGCCTTTAGATGAATGAGTATTAATTAAGCACTAACAATAGATTAAATGGTATATAAGTTTATTTAAAGAAACCGATTTTAAAAGGAATCAGAAAATACTACTGAATTATCACCATCTTCTGCAAATTTTCACTATACAAAATTTGTTTAGGAGATTTTGGTGTTAAATGCTATGTGTATTCTTTTGCTGGTTCCATAGTCCAAATTTTAAGGTGCAGATGGTGAAATTGACGATAACAGTGGTTTACTACTCATGCTCTCTCTAGAGTTTAAAGTTAAAATTGCACCTATAAAAAGGGGTAATTAGTCCTTTCTGGTTTATTGCTGTTAGGGGAAAGGAAGCAGTTTCAGTTAACTACCGACTAGACACCACTCCAGATTAAATATCCTAGATTCAGTGCCTTATACTGGCTTCCAAATACCAAAGCGAGAGTTCAAAGAAAGTAGGTAATGTCACCTTCCAAAACATTATGGACTATTAATTATGTCTTTGCAGTGAACTTTCTCAGTGCAATTAGTCTGCAGACATGAAGATCATTCTTTATAAAAGACTATGGGCTGGAACAAGGTTAACTCCAATTTAAATTGTGTTAATAACAAGAGTGACTGCATTCAGACAGCCGAACAATTATCTGATAAGTGAAATATGTGTAATGAAGCAGGTAAAATGGACTCATTGTAAAACAAGCATGAGTGTGCAACAAGGTATATGTTTTCCTTTCCTAACATACACACTAGTACCTTTTAACTACCTAATTCTTCATGTAGAAGGGATTCATAAACAGACGGTCACTTTTAGATATAAGTAAGCTGCATTTGACACAGAATTGACAGCAGCTTTGAAATGTTTCTCCTTTGCAGTCTCTTATTAAAAAATTGCACTGAAGATTCCTGTCCCTTTGCTTTGACACCTCGCTCTACTCATCAATAAAGCTGAGAGCCAATTGCCCTCGTGGTGGATGGTAACTGAGAGTAAGCAGATCTCAGGGTGGAATTTCATGTCACAGTTTCTCTGGTGTCAAATCTCATTTAAAATATTTCTGGCCACTTTTTTTCCCCAGACCTTCCCTTTTCCCAGAGAGTTTATTACACACTATATAATAATCTGCAAAATGAGTAAGTGACAAGTTCCTGTGCAAAAGGTGCCACAGACAAAGCTGCACTGATTCGGCTGAAGGGGATATATATT
>NW_010387666.1:27191-36657 GCF_000710305.1 Buceros rhinoceros silvestris
CAGCAGGAAGGGGAAAGCTAGAAAATGAAAAGCCATCTAAACCGGTCTCGCTAGTGGTGAAAGCATACTTTAGAACAGTATCTTGGAGCATAATCAACAACTAGATGGATCCAGCTGATAATTTAAAGCGCTTTAGAAATGTAGGACTGGACCTTTAACTTCCAGTGTCTTTTAAGAGAAATAAAAATAGGACTCACTGAGATACTCATATACAAACAGACAGAATGTTCCATTTTGCAAGAAATTGTAGGTAGTTCTACTTTTTATGGAGTGGAGAAAACTGGTCTATGATTTCTTACATTTTTTATTTAAGAATAACCTAATTCACTGCTTTTGAATTCCTTTCCTCAAAAAGAAAAAAAAAAAAAAAAGACTCCCTACTGTTCTTGGATTTAAATCTTATTTCTGATAGAAATTTGGATAACCATCCTAAAGGGATAGTCAGCTATTCTGAACCACCCAAAATAAAGCTAAGTATTTCAGTATTACTGTGCAGATGAATACTTTAAAGCCTCTGTGGTGAGTTGTCCTTGGCTGGCTACCAGGTGTCCGCCTAGACAGTCTAACATTCCCCCTCCTCAGCTGGACAGGGGTACATAATGCAATGAAAACATCTTAGATCAAGATAAGAGTAAGAGACTGCTTACAAATTAATGTCATGGGCTAAAAAGACTTGACTTGGGAAAATTAATTTATTTTGCCGATTGATTTTAACAGAACAGGATAGTTGCAAGAACAAAATTAAAACCACCTTCACCCACCCCTCCCTTCTTCCCAGGGTCAACTTCACTCCTAACACCTGAGTGGTGCAGGGGGATGGAGAATTGATTGCAGCAATCAGTCAATAATGCTTAATCTCTGCAGCTCTTTCCTCCTCTCATGCTTCTCTTGCTCCAGCATCGGGTCTCTCCCACAGAAGAGTCCTTCATGAACTTCTCCAACATGAGTCCAGCCCCAGTTCTTCAAGAACTGATCCAACGTGGGTCCTTTCTGTAGAGTCCAGTCCTTCAGGAAGACTGCTCCGGTATGCATCCCCCATGTGGTCACAAGTCCTGCCAGAAACCCTGCTTCTTCATGGCGTCTGCTTCATCGGCCACAGTTTCATCCAGGACCCTGCTCCAGCATGGGCTTTCCACAAGCTGCAGCTACTTTCAGAGCATACGCATGTGCTGGGGCATGGAGTGCTCCACAAGATGCAGTGTGGATGTCTGCTACATACCATGGTCTTCCATGGGCTGCATGGGGACAACCTGTGTCACCATGTGTCTCACCCCACATGGTGAGTAGTGAGGGAGGTGAATCTTTGTGATCCCCTGAAAGGTGTACCAATTATGGAACCAATCTCTGCTCAGCAGAACCACAAAGTCAGCAGAGTCACGACAATGAAGCAGAGGAACAATTCAAAACAACTTTATTTAAACTAATGGGCTAGATACCATTGGCTAAACCCTATGAGGGTATGAGATAAAATACCTTGGCAATAGCAAACGAGTTCAACAACGATGGTTTGGCTTTAGCACAAACTAGAACACTGGCGTAGGAAACCAAACAATAGGAGCAAGAAAAGGAAAAGTAGGATGATAGAGAAAGCCTCACCACCCTTGGAATGGTCTCCAGTGATGCTTGTCCTTTTCCAGCAGTGTCCCCTGTATCTCCCTGCTGGTGGGTGTCATGTGTGAACCAACCTCCGAATCTCTGGGATCTAGCCCTTTATAGGGCTCTGTTCCTCAGCTAAGCGTGTGCAGCTGCTCCTTCTAGATGATTCCAAAAAGGGTCTGGGGTCCCAGGACACACACAGTTGAATGAGGCTGGGGTCTCTGGTGGATTTTGCCCCCTCCACTACCATGACTGTAGAGTGAACCCTTATTCCTGCACCTGCGCAATGACAAGCCTCCGAAATCAGGAGGGAGGATCACCTAGCAACGAGTTCTACTCTTCACTGGGTACAGGCAGGGTAACTGGTGCCTCCAAGGCTAGGAACTGACATGGGGGCAGGAGCTGCTCCCTATAGCCAGGCAGTACAGATTGTCATAATCGAGCAACATGTGTCCAAAACCAATTGTTTGAGGCATCATATCTAATATCAGTCCATCACACCATGGTCTTCACCACAGTCTGCAGGGGAATATCTGCTCTTATCTGACATCTGGAGTAGCTCCTCCCCCTCCTTCTCTCAACTTGGTGTCTGCAGGGTTGTTTCACATTTTCTCACTCCTCTTTCTCAGCTGCTGTTGATGCATTTCTTACCCTTTCTTAAACATCTTATCACAGAGGCACTACCAACGTCACTGATGGCCTCAACTTTGGCCAGTGGCAGAGCTGTTTTGGAGCCAGCTGGCTTGGTGATGCGTGGAGGCAGCTTCTGGTGTGTTCTGACAGAAACCATTCCAGTTGACCTCTGGCTACCAAAACCTCACCACATAAACCCGATACAGCCTTCACTAAGAATTTCTGTGGAAAGAAAAGCAAAGATACATATTTTACTGTAAATAAGGATAATTTATCTCACATGCAGACAGTTGCATTTGTGCTACTTAAGTATACCATGAAAAAGGATCCATTGGACTCTCTAAGTGCTTCATTCATATATATACGTGTGTATATATATATCTCCTATGACAGCTGATTTTTATTCCTGGTGTCAGACTGGAGTGAGGTAATGAAGTGCTCCCAAGTTTTATAACTCTGTATTTGGGATACAAATAAATACTAAAAAGGCTGCTAATTTTCACAGCATTGTATTTACTGTCCTAACAGTAAAATTTGATCCTGCATGGACACAAGGTTGTGTTTCTATAGTACTGGTCAAAACCTGACAGAGTTTTTATGTTGATAAAGTATAATGGGCAATGACCATTTGGCATGATTTAAGAATCAGGATGTAATGGTGATTGTTGTGTCTTTACTAACAGTCCTCTGTGTGAACACAGTTGAGAGGCAGGAAAACAAAGGTTGCAAAAATTCACTAAATTATCATCTTCAAAGAAAACATAAGAATATGATTTAAGGCTTACCATTCCCCCTGTCCTTTTTGCCCCCTTTTCACTGAATTTTAAAACTTTCTCCTTGGCTATTTAAACTTGTCTTCCTTCTCCATGAAAGCTTCTCTCACATTCTAGCCTTCGCTTTATAAACTTCAATTTCTTATCAGGTTCTCTATTCTACATGATAAGTCAGAATGTTTCTTATCCGCTCATCGCTATAGCATTTGATACAGATAGCTTCCCTGACCAAAGACAATCAGAGGCCGTAGTTACCTATCAGTTTAAACTTTTTTTTTCCGGGTTCACTACTTCCTTTCTTTCAAGAAACTGGGCAGCTGATATACTGGTAGTTAATGATAATCATAATAATGATTATGATAAAAATAATATTTAAAAATAGCATTTATATAGTCAGTAGAAATGCACTTTTAAAATACTGTTCCCACTGACCTCTTCTAAATATGCGTCTTAGAATGAACTACACTAAGGAGTGGCTGCAAAGTCAGTCCATACATGTAGCTCATGGTGGATATTTGGTTTGGCAAATTCAATTCTATGCTTAATCTAATGAGCCCATCTACTCTAGGTTTAATTTATTTGAATACTCTATTTGTTCTCTTGTCTTCAGCCATTTCATTTTTATGGACAGCATGACAATTATAGGTATATTCTGGTAAATCCATGAATAATTACTATGCAATGTAATCAGGATCTATTTGCATCAAGCAAATGAATTGAGGAATGAGCTAAGCTTTAAACTAACCGAATGGCCCAGGACACCAAAATGAGGTAAGACTGCAAAAAGTATATTATTTGCATGTCAGAATCAAAGCAACTTCCTTTTTTTCAAAGTGGAGGGGGAAAAGAAGTAAATGCATAGTGATGCTCAACAAAATTATTGCATTTACTTGGCCTCTTTCATTCCATTTCAGTAAGGAGAATACTTGTTGATTGTTTTTTCTGTATGGTGTGAGTCTTGACTTCTAGTGAAGCCCAGGCAGAAGTAGTCATTAGTCATTTCTTGCACATGGGACTTGTGCTGCTGCCCAACTTGACACAAATGTTTCCCAAGTTTTTGTGGATGGGGTAGTTTTCCTCCCGTGTGACAGGTCTACTGTAGATATTTTCTCTGCAGTTTAAAAGCCTCACATATACATGGTTCTCACTTTTTGACTCTAAGCCTCAAAAAAATGTTGCTTCACGACCACGGAGCTACGGAAAGAAAATACTGGTAAGGATAGGATTTGTGAATCTTAGTAACGGATCTGCAATTTTCTAAATCCTAATTAAATAACGTGTTCCTAATCCTTAATTTTAATCCAGTATTTTTTATAGTAGAGGAATGCTGATATGTATGATTAAATGGAGTCTTTTCTTATCTGAGTGAAGGAAATTCAAAGGCATGTCACAGTGGATTCCTTTCCTTGCCTAACTTTCAGACTGCTCAGCAGTAGTTTTCCTGTCTGTCAGCTAATTACTTAACTAGTGTAATGTCTAATTTTCATCATGACCGATGGCCTTATTCTTCAGTACTGAGGTGAGTTTAAGATCAGTAGAATTAAATACAACCGAAAGAAATTAGGCAAATGAAATCCCGCATTAATGGGGTATTAAAGTTGAATGGCCAAACACCCCATAACAAAGGAAAGTCAAACTGTCATATTCTTATCAACCCAATTGAACTTCCAAACGCATAGGCAATATGATGTTTTTGTTAACTACACAGTTGCTGCACTGTCACAACTTTGATTCATATAGGTAAGATCACCCACTTCAGGGCTGTAGCTGGAATTTATTTTTTTTTCCTGCCATTCTGTCTGAAGGACAAGTGTGTAGGGTCCTGGACAGATCTTGTTTTGATCACTTCCCAAGTGGCAATGGATAAGCACATGCCTGTATAGCAAGTGGCTTCTTTGTGTACACCTGAGGAGGCTGGAGCAGAGAAATGAATTATGCCTATAGGCACCCAGGTTTATATTTTTGCCACCTCAGCGCACAGTGGGAGCTCTCTGCATAAAGTACATTTTGTATTTCTTGTAGTAATTGTGACCCTGGTTGTGCAAGTGATGAACTCCCTTTCCTGATTGCTCTGTCTGTACATCATGACAACAGGTAAACCCTCCTTTTGGGAAGCTAATCTTTGGTCAGACTGTGTGCAGAGCGCTTCATCAGCCACCTTAAAAGAATTTCACCACTTCCCCCGCTTCTCCTGACCCTGCCCAACCCCAACCCCACAAAGTGTTTCAATTCCAGCTGAGCAAGTCAAATTGCACTCACAGTTGGCTTGTTTTCTCTACCATCACTTCAGTGCTTACTGATGTTGCGTTTGATATGTTTTGAATCCCTTTGATATAAACGGACCCTAATTTCAACTCAATAAATACCTCTAGATGTTTCTGTGTTGTAAATATGTGTTTAGGGCAGCTATGGCTGCTGTATCCCTGGCAGCCTGCAGTGTGTCTGCAGTTTTTTGTTATGGTGTTTACAGCATGATATGAATTCTGTCCTGACCTTGTTAAAATTTATTTTTCTGCTGCAGATCTCTAAGCAGTGATTCAGTTTTCCTTGTTTTGTGTCAGTTTCTAGAAGGGATTAATTCTCTGTGCCATAATGAAAATGTTTTGTCCCTGTAAAGACATATTTACTTGTTATTCATAATGTTAAGAGGTGTTATTTCTGTTGTTT
The DNA here is from genome assembly GCF_000710305.1 of Buceros rhinoceros silvestris. Lineage (NCBI taxonomy): Eukaryota > Metazoa > Chordata > Aves > Bucerotiformes > Bucerotidae > Buceros > Buceros rhinoceros. The sequence goes on from NW_010387666.1 coordinate 32,861, forward strand.
TCAAAAAACTTGTTAATAAATCTGGTATAACAGTGCTCCTGTAAATGTTCACACCAACAGATAGACTCTGCTGCTTTTAAAGTTAGCTTGCCCTCTCAAGTTTCCCTTCTTTATCAGATGACACTTGCCCCAAGTCTTGGATCGTAACTTAGTGCTCATGTCATAGCTGATGCTCTAGAAGTATACTATCTGTAGTTAGTATTTGAGATTTAAATTACTCTCTTTCTTTATATTTTGTAAATACTCACATTTCATTAGCAGTATCCTAAGTCACAAAGACGCTAATTTTTATTTTTGATCTTGCACAAAAGGTTGCACTAAAACTTAGTAAAAACAAGAAAAATGCAATAATACAAAACTCATAATGCAAAAATACAAAACACAAACTCTACACATGCCAATTAAAAACAAACTGAAAATGGTATGTACTTTTCACCACAAAACCCCACAAGCCTTCTGTTAAATCCATTGCAGAAACACCCCTGTGTATCACTTCTGCATTGCTGTGGTTGCAACAGTGACAGATATTCAGAGAGCAGATGGCTAACCTTCTGAATGACATTATTCATGTTTCCATAATAACATTCTAAAGACCATAATGCTGCACCTGTTCTAAATTCTTCCTTTTTAAGGACTGAGTACTGTCAACTTTCAAATGTGTAGCTCTAGATGTGGGACTGACTGTGATTTTAATGGAAGAAAAGTGTTTGATCATGTACTAATGCTTTTGTTTGGTTTTTTGTTTGTTTTTTAATACAATTATCAGGTCTGGAAATAGTCATTTATTACAGTTAAAGAGCAAATTTTCTGTTTCTTCTTCTACCAGTCCCTTCTGTTGTTCCAGAACAGCCTCTGGCCATTCTAACAACTAGAATTACTTTTCCTAAGAGCAGGTCCCTTGAGCCATTCTGTTACGGTTCTGCAATCTGAACATGCAAAAAAGATGCTTCATTGTTACCCTGCAGCAATATCATTAATTATATAGGAAGCTTTCAAACCCAAATATAATCTACCAGTGAGTCTGACTCATTGTAAGGGTCACAGTGAGCCACCTTGATTCCTTAGGGAAGACTTAGGAATATGTAATTGCTGCACTGCATCAAAATCAGGGTTCACTGAACCCTCTCTCCCGTGTATGATGCTGTGAGTAGCTCAAGTGCTTCAGAAGTTTGTATATGACACCCATGGGAAATATTGATTAATCTTAAATCTTGAAGTGAAACGATAGCCTGAATACCCATATAAATTTCCATTTTCTTTTAGAACCTTTTTAAAATCTTGGCTTCAGTAATTAAGCCTATGACATGAAGATTAGTGTGTTCTATGCCTTCAGGTAACAGGTCTCATACAGTCCAAACCAGAGGTCAACCACAGCTGTAACTCTCTTCCTGACAGGGAAAGAAGGATGAATGAGACCCGGTGGGAGTGATCTGATCCCAGCGGTTTGCACAAACTGCAGCCATAGGATGCCCAGCAGAGGTATTCTCTCTGCAGTACGAAGTCCATGACTCTCTAGCTATAGGGTTGTTCAAACATTTTGCTTTAAGACAAGGACTGATCACTTTGTAAATTTTTATTAGACGCCATTTTACTCTGCAAAGTGTACTTGCACTTGAAAGTATTTTATTTAGCATTTTTCCTGAGCAGCTGAGCAGCTGCCATCACTGTAGCCCTGTGGACCTAAACCACGCGGAGGAATGTGGAAGGTTTCACAACCTGCAATCTGCTGTTGGTATCCTTGGAAAGTTTTTTCTTTCATTCTTTGCCTGTGTGAATTTAGTGGTCCATTTTTCTCTTCAGTCCATCCTGTGACAGTGACAAAATAGTGGGTACAAAGCTGAACTTATTCTTACCTGAGTTGCCTGATGGGGGCTGAAACTTTCAATAAATTTACCTGGAGGGCCTTAAAGTTCCTGGGGATTTTAGTAATCTGCTTGTGTAGCTAAAAGAAAGATTAACCAAGGAGGATTGCAGTGAAAATAGAAAAGAAAAAAAAAAAAAAGAGTCAGGTGTTAATTAGCTACTGTTGTATTTATTGTAGTATTACTAATTTTTATAGGTTGCTTAAACTTTCATTGAACCTCTATAGTTAAGATATAGTTGTGTATAACATAAACATAAAACCCATAACTCTGTATAGAAAACATAACTTTAAGTAATATCTTGTAAGGATAAAAATAAGTAGGGCAGAGTGCATCACTGAATCTTCATAAACTTATGAAGATGTTTTCCAATTACTTTATGTGCTGCTAATAATTACTCTGGTAAGTATTAGACTGAAAAATCAATTTCCTAACTAGACTATGTTTAGTAAATTCAACACAAATCAGAACCATATGTTAACTAAAATTCAGAAAATTATGAGCTAAACCACACACATCATAGGTATGAGGAGTGAATTTGCCTAATGTACGTACGGGTTTGAGTGTAATCCATCTGTCAAGACTGAATTTATATCCTATCTCTGTAATAAGAAGGGAGATTATATTTTTAACTTGATCTTTTTTCAAACTTTCTGCTCCTTTACTTTATGATGCTTGTATGTGTATTGGAAAATAAGTACCACATCAGAGTCAGCATGAATTATCACATCTTGGCCCTCCAGACAAAGAGGAATGGAACAAAGGCTGCCAATAATTTCTGCTGCCTTAGCATCATTTGAATGTTCAACTGCAGTCTGCATCTTGAGAAAACTTTCCATTTTTTACTAGTGAGAGCCTGGTAGAAAAGAGGTAGGAAGGATTTTTATGTAATTTGGTTTTTTAATAAATCTGAGAATCCTAAAGTACATCAGAAAATAACAACTCCATCATTATTTGAGAGAAATACTGTTTTTAAATTAAGTATATATAAACCCCACATTGTTCAAGTCTCGCGCATTCAAAAAAAAAACCCAAGCACTTTAGGAACATTTACTTTTTTATGTAAAGGTAAATGGAAAACTGTCATTACTCAATAATACAGAGATAAAAAAAGAAAGAAGTTTGCAAGAAGTGACTGTGTAACCTGAAGTACAGTCTCCTAGTTATTTTTCTGTGGGTAACATAGGACATCATCTGACATCTGAATGTCTGACATTCATGTCATGTCATGACATCAGATGCATTTATGAGACTATTTGTGATATTAAAGTGAAAAATTCTGTTTTGCAAGATACGAAGAATTAGGATCACACAGTATGTCATCCTTCTCCCAAGTTTTTCTCAGCCATTTGCTCGGTTGTTTATAACAGAACCCTTTACTACCATGAAACATTCACATAAGTGCTGGATTTTTTTGTTTGCTTTTTGTTTTTGTATTTTTAAATGAAAATGCAATGACATGCTCAAAAGTATATTTATGATCAAGGAATATGAACAAACAAGTAATCTAGATTTACAAAATACTGGTCTCTTTGAAAAATGTGTGGTGTGCATGTTTCTGCTTTGTAAAGGGCTTATCTTCAGATGTTGAATGGTATACCTAGAAGTTCATTCCCCAATTTAAACAAAGTTACATTTTTGTTTTTACTTTGTCTATATATCTATTCCATTTTTCTCCTATTCTCTTCTAGGCAACAGCTTTTCTTTGCATGCTTTCAGTGATACTGAGAACATACCTTTAAATAAAAGTATATTTTGCTCAAAAATACTGCTTTCATTGATAATTTTAGTAACAAATACTGATAATGTATTTGTAGTGAAAATACATATTGATGGAAATCATGAACACTTTGTCACCGGCTGGCCAATCACGGAACGAACAATCTCTCTAATCAGCCCCTCTCCCGTTCCAGGAGAAAGGATTAAGAAAAGAGA
>NW_010387667.1:0-3717 GCF_000710305.1 Buceros rhinoceros silvestris
TTAGCGAAGCCAAGCCATGATGATGATGAGTATTATCATTACAGCAATGAAAAAAGTAATCTTACTTTATTTTACTTGTTACTATGTTGGTTTGGTTTTCTTATTTTTTTTTTTAGTGATATGGTAAAAGGAGAAGACAGATAGAACAGGAACTAAGTATTTTAAAGTTAATGTCTTTTTTCAGCCCTAGTCTTTCCCCAGAGTTGGAAATATGCTGACATAAACATGAAAGGGAATTTGTTTTGTAGTGAAGGGTAGACAACCTAAACAAATAGTCTGCAAATACCAATAAAATGATATTCAATCATTCACTAATTCTAAGAAACATCAAAACAAAAAATCATGTTAAAAACCCCAACAACAAAAAAGGTAAATATTGGAAACAGTGTCATCAACAGCTGAGGGGAGACTGAAATCTTAGTTGTGCTAATTGTCCCATTAAAAATAGGCTCAAAATACTAAGTGACCTAACTGTCCCATCAAAAATAGATTCTTCCAGGTTATAGTCATCCTTAGTAGAACTATTCCACATAATTTTCAGTATTAAGAAGATTATTTTTCTTCATGTTCTGCAGTTTTGGAAGCAGAAATATGTATATATCTTTATTCCACTCTAGGGATATTGACAGTGATTTATTTACAAATAACTAGACAAAAATAATGAACTTCACATGGTGTTCTGATAATGAGGGAATCATGCACAGAATGCATCACTTCTGGCCCAAGAAAATCACTTAGAAACCAATATTTCTATTAATTAATGTTTGTTGCCATTTTCAGTCTGGCCATTTGCTGTATGCAGCTCCGTCTCCGCATAGGGATTGTACTGCAATAAGCATTTCACTCACTGCAGGTTGAAGACATTTCATGCAATTCATATACCATAAAACAACCCTCTACTTTTGGCTGAACTCTGGACAAAAGGGACATTTCACTTTTTTGACCTTCATTTCTGACCATCCTGCAGGAATGACCCAATACTCCTAAAGCACTTATCCTCTTAGAACTGCCTTAATTCTCTGGTAAGACGAGCTATTCTTATGCCTTTAGCTATGACACACAGATTTGCATTCGAAAGACAGCTACTTATTCAGGAAAAGCAGACAGTCATTCTTTGTCCTCCTGTTTTGCCTGAGTTCAGGCATAACTGATGAATGAATGTATTTTCTATGCAGTTACCTATGATTTGACTACAAGGGTAACTACATCGATAACAGTGAAGTGGCTGATCATTAGGATTGCAGCCTACACCAAGAAACCTTACCCTGACTCAGTTGCTCAACAATGTAAAAACAGATATTCCTTCTAGTCTTAGCTGTGCTGATTGCAAGCTTCCAAAAAAGAACCAGCAGTTCTCTGGATTGTTTCAGTACTAAGTTAGGTATTTCTATTTAAGTCAACAGTTTTTGTGGCTTTTTTACCATCCTTTGAAAATTCCAAGAGCTACTTATATATATATATATTATACTAATATATAAGGAGACACACACACACCCCCTTTCTCTCTTTTTTAAAAAGAAGGTGGATGGGATCTCATAATTATAAAACCATTATCTCATTTTATCTGTTTCACGGTATTAGGTATTTTTGTTAGCAATCAAATATTTGCATTTCAGTATGGAAGTCAATCCTGTTCTATCACACAATTAGAACTGAATTTTCTATGTGGGATTTAGTGCTTCAGGATCCTTTTCCTGGTACAAACTACTGCTGTATGCTGTGGCTTAGGATGTCGTTACAAGTTCAAGTAGAAAAGAAGTTTTCGCACTCTAGCTACTGCAGTCCTAGTTACTGTATCTTGCAAACATACTCTTTTAAATATGCCTCATTTTAGAGTAGGATGCCAAACACTGGGCTTTTTGGCCAAAGTCAGGAATACTTATTCAATATTTTTCCATATTTCTTCAGTATTTCTTTTTCACACAGCCCTTTCCCAGGTAAAACACAATTAAGCCAATTACTGCTGACAAAAACATTGCACTCAGCACTAGACATTGGTTCTCTAAACAGCATGCTTCTATAACTTTGCTTCTCTAGTTTTCAGAATCTTGTGTCTAACCCGAAGAGGTTTACTTTCGAAAAAATGGTACAAGGTAGTCATCTCTACTTATCGCCTCAATGAGAATTTTGAGACCTTGGAGAAGTAGAATGCCAAGAATAGTTGCAAGAATAGTAGCAAGAATACCTGTAATGGAAACTCGCTGAATATTTGGGAATATTTTTAATGTTCTAGTGAGAAGTATCATAGCCCTTACATGTTCTTTAGTCATTTGGTGGTAGTATTTGCAAAGCACAAAAAACTATCCTTAACTCAGGCTTCATTACCCACACTATCAAAGGCACTTTTTCTCCACCTGGTAAAACTGTGGTTTATATTAGTAAATTTAAAAAACCCAAGCAATAATTGTTTTGTGGCCACTGGTGTTAAGGACCAATAATATTAACCACAATTTAAAGCAATCTACCAAAATGCAAAGAAACAGGGTATGTTGCCAAATCTTAGCTAAATTAAATGTCATTTAAATATCATTTCCCGCTTCCGAATCTGTAAGATAGGAATGCCCTTGAGAGTTTTCAACTCCCAATGATACGCTATTCCTGCTCTTGTTGCTTCTACAGATCCAGCATCAAGCTGTTTCATGTGTTTATTCTGCTGGAGTTTCCTTCCTGCTGCGGTTCTCCCCAGCCACCACAGGCAAAGTTCTGTCCTGTTGAGAGCTGCTTAACAGATTTGCTGTTTTCAGGAGAATTTGTGTTTTCCTTTTTTTTGTAAACTAGTTCAGAAATTTACAGTAAACAGGGAACAAAGCCAGTGTTACTCTGAAATACAAAAAAATTTGTGCATTCTTGATCACTCCCCATATCAGACATACATATGCTTATTATTTTAATGAGCATATATGTAAATCTTTGCATATAAATTTTAACACTTTTTTAATCTAGAGAAATAAGATGTTGCTAGTAAAATGATTTATGAACTGCTATTATAAAAGCAGGATTTGGCAAACATAATTTAACCTAGAACTTGGATAGACTGAATTTAATCAAACTCACAATTAAAATTTAAATTTGTCCCAGTTAACACAAATCTCACTGAGAAAAGTAAAATCAGTGGAGGTTATTCAAGTTCACAGCTTTCCCGAGTCCTATGTAATGAAATACATCTACAAATTTACCTAAGCTATGAGAAAAATTCCAGTATAACCTGCCATAAGTTAATAGAGTCCCTGTTAAACAGGCAAGAACTGGAAAAGTCAAAAGTCAGAGCATTTTAGCTTTACAAATGAACATACAAATCTTTAAACATTCATCCTAATAAAAACAAAGCCTTGTAAACTTTTGAGACTGAAAAATATGGGCAAAGCTACTGCAGAGCAATGACATTAATCTTCTTTTCAAAATGGCTCTTTTTAAATGAGGAATCTGTTTGGCAGTACAATTCAACTACAGCATTATAAGTTCAGAATATTTTATAATACCTAGTTATTTTATTTGCAGAAGAAAAGACTGAAATTACTGTGGTAATTTCACAACTTAAACAGACTGCTTCCAACTCCAGTTAAACTTGTTACCACACTTAGTCCAAATTTAAAAAAGAAAATAAAAATTGAAACACGAGGAAAAGAGCTGTAAACAACTATGTATTAGTGAGCAGTGTCTGTCCTTCCCTTCCCGTATACTGATGCTGAGAAGTAAAATTGTTAGTGATGATCATTC
>NW_010387667.1:3795-17430 GCF_000710305.1 Buceros rhinoceros silvestris
ATTCCTGCTTCTCCATAAATCAGACACTTGAGAACAGCTGCATTACCTTATGAAAAGCTCCATCATCATCATCTGAAGTACTGTACGATACCCACTGAATACAAAAATCCATTTCAATTTTCACCTGAGTATATTTTTTTTTCTTTTAGATTGAGGACATCTTGGCTCTTTTGTGGACTTCAGAATACAGAACTTAGAAATCAGAACACTTCAAAACAAGGCAAGTGAGGAACTAGAGGTGTCCAGCGGAATGGGGCCAAGCCTGGGTCACACTAGAAATATTTCTTTGGTCTTGCTGTCCATGAAAATCATCTGATGGTGCTCCCTCAGACCTAGGATGGGCTCTCTGCATCCTCTTTCTAATAGCATCTTCAGGTGGCACCTGAAGTGTTCAGGGCAAGAAACTGCTGTAGGAGCCAAGCCAGCCATCCAAAAAACGGGAGAAGCCAGGAATTATATCACACCATGGTTGATATGTTTGAGGTAAATGAAAAACAAGGATCACAAACTGAGGAAGGCAGATTCTCAGTAAAGAGCTGACAAATCTGGTGCAAGACTGGGCGCAGCCTAAGGAAGGGGATTTAGGGTTAAGCCAGAAGGAGGAAGAAGCACAAATGCAGTAACTAAAAAATGGCAAGCTGAGCAGCCCACAGCAACACCTTTTCGATGAGGACAGCACATCATTACCACTGAAAAGTGTGGCATTCAACAGTACGCACAGCTCTGACAAACAACTTTCAAAGCAGGCTCAGAGAAAGTATAATACAAAATAGTTTGTATACAAACCTCCCTTAATCACCACGTTCTTCCAGAAAATGATCTTTTCCCCAGGCTGGCCATCTATCCAGACAGTTTCATCGTACTTGTGAACCCAGAAGATAAAATCTGTATCTTCTCTAGAACCCTAGAAAAAAAGTTTTGTCACATCTAAGGCTGCTGTGACTCGTCCTCAGATGGTCTCAAGAAAAGGTGAGCTGATTTGAAAAACGCTAATATATACCAAATCACATCAAAGTACCTGTGGATAACACAGACTGATGTCTTGATAGTCTGTAAGGACTTTCTTATGTTTCAAATGCATTGTGAACAACTAAATAGCTTTCCCCTAGAGATATTTAGTTCATTCCATTCACAGCTGTGTTATGGCAAGTGGCACTACTTAATGTAAAATCCACAGGATATTTCTTTATTTAATTACTGTTTTCTAAACCTTCTATGAGTGCACTTATGCAAATAACACTCCTTATGTAACTTAATGTCTCAATTCAGCAAAATACGGATGCACGTGTTAACTACTGAAATTGCTAAGCTGAGCTAGAATCCAGAGGTGGGCAGGCTCTCACTGTGAGAGGAGAATACTTAATTTACTGTAGGCACTTTGAAAGATCAGTTTTCTTAGTTTTGAAAATTATCTGCTTTTGATACTTTAGTTGAAGAAAGGGACTTTGAATATTATTTCAGGGAGAAGTGTAAGGGCAGCCTATCTTTCCCAAGGGGTTTCTTCTTTTAAATCTATTGTTTTTCCAAAGCTGCAATCATAGAATTGTTTAGGCTGGAAAAGACTTTAAAGATCACCGAGTTCAACCATTAACCTAGTACAGCCAAGTCCACCACTAAGCCATGTCCCTAAGCACTACATCTGCACTGTATCATCTTTTAAATACCTCCAGGGATGGTGACCACCACTTTCCTGGGCAACCTGTTCCAACACTTCACAACCCTTTTAGTGAGGCATTTTTTCCTAATATCCAATCTAAACCTTCCCTCGCGCAACTCAAGACCATTTCCTCTTGTCCTATCCCTTGTTACTTAGAAGAGACCAACAGCCACTTCACTACAACCTCCTTTCAGTTAGTGGTTTAGAGTGATAAAGGTTGATGATGATATCTTTTGGCTTAGCAAATACAGTGTTGACGTATTCTGGCTATACTTTGCTGGTATATTTTTCCTGCAAGTCCTGTTTCTCCTATTTTATTCCTTTTTTCTCTGAAAAGCATTTATTGCCTATCTCTACAATTTCCAGTATGTTACAGCTAATTTCAAATGTTCTACACCTGCTACACTCATGCCTTAGGAAATTCAGCACCTTCCAGAAAATTCTAACATTTAGTATGTGAGTTTAGAACACCCACGTTTTAGCTGGTTCCTGAGAGAGAAAGATAACTTCCACTTTGAGGTGTTCCTGAGGTTTATCACAACTAGTAAGAATGACACACGACCAGGACAATCTTTCTTTCCCTTCCCAGCAGATAAGAAAAACGCAAACAGATGCTCAAGGCCTGATTTTATTCTGTTACAAAAGAGAATTTAGAGAGTGGATGTCTTTGTTATCTTTATTGTTGTGGCTTATCTGTTTATCTAGAACTTATGTTTTATTTATATGGCCAAGAAAACAAGAAGAAAATATGTGGCTCTTTAATACGACTACAAAACCTCCTACCTGCTTTTTCCAGGTGTTTACCAAAAAAGTTTTAAAGAATCGTTTTAATAAAACTTCTGTTATCTTCTAACAGAAAGATAATATATTTAGGTCTCGTTCAATGTTATTTCCAATGGAAGGAAAATTAGTATTTGGAGAACTGGAATATATTTAAATATCAAACTTCTAAAGTTGGCAACAAACTCAAAAAAATGGTTCTACAGATGCTTGGAAGTGCTAAAGAGCAGTACTTAAAGCATGCAAGTTAGTCATTGTGCCATTATCTTTGCAAATGAGCTGTCAGGCTTTACAAGCTGTAAGAACAATTGATATTGAGTTAAAGTCTGCACCTTAAAAAAACTAAAAATGAGTAAGTCAATTCTCAGCATGCATAAATCAATATATACTTGATAAGTAGTCATTTATCTTACGTTTTGGAAAGAGATTATTTTGAACTGATGGAATAGTCTGCTACTTGCATTCAATAATAAATGTCAAGCTGAACTTACTTTAGCAAATTTTTGAATTTAGATTTGACTCTGGACCATAGGTCCTCTGAAGATTTCATCCAACTGAAATTATCCTATGATTTAGATAATATTCTTTATACTTCTTGCTTAAGCTGGCCTGAGGGTGGTGGATGATTGATTGAAGAATTCCTTCTGAGATCAATTTTGCCCTTCATTTAAGCTACATATTTAAAATAATCATGATGTTAATGTTTCAGGCCATTAATTAAAGATAACTTAAAGGTTTTAAACTGTCTCGAAAAACTATGGATTATTTCACTTTAGAATAATTTAGAAGAAGAGTTTAGCAAACGACCCCCAGGCACTAGAAGATACAACAAGAAAATAAGTTAATGCAAGAGTAAAGACATACCAAGCATACTGAGACCTTTCAGATGCAGTAATGCATATTCCAGTGCAATCTGAATTACATAAAACCCTCACAGACCTCTAGATGCTTCAGAAAAAACAGTAAGTATGCTTTTCTTCTGACTATATGAAGAATTTTAATTGACAGGAACTGATAACCACATTTTAAGTGTAGATCCTCCTATACTTACTAGTAAAATGGCTAAAGAAGTCTAGAACCTGTAGGCTGAAGATCACTGATGTAGTTACTTCTCTGCAGCAAAAATATCACTTCATTTACAATCGCCTCTAGCCTCCTTTGTCAATTAAAAATAAAACCAACTAAAATTTGCGTATTTTTATGCAATTTGGTGAAAAAACAAAGCTTGCAAAATAGGTTATCTGACTAGGAAAACTGTAATGTGTGGATTGATTTAGTAAATATGATTTTGTTTATTAGAAATTAAGAAAACATTTTAAGCTCTCTGCAGGTTTTCAAGGTATTATGAACAATGCGAAACATATTTCACCAAGAATGAAATATTCTCTCAGAAACAAAGTTCATCGGATCAGGATAACTGAGGTTGGAAGGCCCTCAGGAGACTTCTAACCTTAAGCTCAAGATATGCTTACACCCCCCCTTAAGTAGTTCCTTACAGCGTAGCTTCATGTAGGATTAATGGCAGTATTGAAAACTCAATTGTAGAAATAAGCTGAATGCCCCATTCATCTCAGTACGTAGAGCTTACTCTGCAGCTGCAGATCGATACCAGGATCAGGCAATAGCTTCACTAATGCCAACCCTAACACTTGGGTTGAGAAGTTGCTCTACAGAGTGGGGGTGTGGGCGGGAAAAAGGAAAGAAACCCTGGGTGTTTTTAATAGAACTGCGTGTGCTTATCACTAAAGCTTGAAAGAATGGAAATCAGCTCAGCTAAAATGGAAAACAACACATGTAATTCAGGCATATGTAACAGAAAGGACATGAGGTTTAAAGTACTTTAAACTTAAGAGTATTTTACGTAGTACCCCACATGAAGCTGAATTCTGACAACATGCTGCAATCGAACTGCACTTCATTCCCATCACTCAAGCTGCAATTCTGAGGTGTTCAGTGCAACAGCATCATACTCTCTTCCACAAAAACTCCCTCCATATTATGTAAATATAGATATTTGAATTTTTCATTTGGAAAAGTTGCCTGTGCATCACAAGACAAAATGAGAAATTTCAAATGGTGAGTTTACTCAAGTCAGAAAGTGCTCTTTGTACAGGATTTTCCACTGTTTATATATTGCACGCTTCTCTCAATTAGCAGAGCCCAGGTTTTTTTAAAGGAACTGGTCACCAGAAGAAACAGTAAAGACATGAAAGCCATCATCAGAAGCATTTAGTCCAAAAATGCAAAATTGATTTACACTTCCCTTTTTTGATACTTCCTTAACAAGCAACAGAACAAAATATCTTTTGAATATAAGTTCAGCCCAAAGATGTCCAGTTAATTTATTTCCAGGAAATTATTATTTTTATCATCTATAGCATTTTCATTGTTTACTATCACCACAGAATTTAGGTATTACTCATAGAAGCCTTTAATACAATTTTCCCATTAAAAAGTGCTTTAAATTTTTGTTCTTTCTTCCTGCTTTGTCATGTTTTCTCACATATTTTTGCATCATAGACATACAAGGTTGGCATTTTCAGTTCTCTTTAGTTGAGACAAAACTGTCAATGGAATGACATTGTCTTCCAGAAATATCACCTGTACTGAGGGAACATTTTGATGATATTTTAATTTTATTCTGAACCTGATCTGAACTTCAATATTTCTCATGTCAAGGTCAATTGTAGGTCTACCATTTACAAGACTAGTCAGCTGTACTGATCATATGCTGTGAACATATATATTTCATGTCCACAATAGGAACTATAGGATTGCCTGGAAAAAATAGAAACAGGAAATGAGATTAATAGATTGAGTGACTGCAGGGAATGACTACATCATAAACTATTCCTGACATTATGTTGCTGCCTTAGAGTAATTGGGCTAGATGGCATTCCACTCTGAAAGGAGTTTTGCAGGGAAATGAAACATGAAGGGCTGCATGAGACGGTTTCCGTGGGATCTTGTGGTCCTATGATCTTTACATTTTTCACTAAAGACCATAGGACCATAAATCCACTAAGTCTTAAGTGGCCAGATGAAAATTCCACCAGTAAAGCAAATTACTTCAAGCTGCATTTTTTCCCTAGTGGCTGGTGACCTCTTCACATCACAAGATAGGCATTTGAATGATACCTTGTAAAACTCAATCCCACAGGGACTCTTGCTGATAAGGTGGGTTAGGCTGCTTGACAGAAATTTCCAAGCCTGTGCATCTTTTCTTCCAGATTTAGAATAAAGCAAAACAACATGCAATTTATAAGCACAATATATCTGACTTGTGTAAGAAGCTGAAAGGTTGACATTTGGAATTTTTGCTCACTTCAGTACCTTGCTAAGGCACGTTCTAAAAATTCTGTCTGTCTTTCATAGTGCTTTCCAGCTGTGGTGGTGTGGTTCCCATGCCACTCAAAAGCCCATTCAAGACCTGAGGCGATTTCTCTTTTCCCTCCCAGCAACGCCCCTCAACACACCCTACCCCACCCCCCTTCTGCTTCCTAGGCCACGAAGCAACCTAAAGTAAGACAGGCTTGGATTGTGAAGGATGACAAAACAGAGACTAAAGTATCTCCTTGGTGTGCTGGGTCCTGCTTTCCCAGCCTTGCATTTCTCTCCCTATCACTCAAGAATTAGTCACCTCCTGATAGCCTGGTCCCAATAACCTGGTACATCTGCACTTGAGTCAGGGACAACAGACGGGACGACATCACACATCAGAAATCAGCAAGATCTGGGTCTCTCTTTACCAGCTAGACAAAACAAAACTTCCAGGAATTGAGAGAAAATGCTCTGGAACAACCCTTTTCAGCCTTGAATGGTAAACGGAGTGTTTGAGTTTTCATCACAAATTATTTGTGATATCTTCCGTACTTTGAAAACTACTACAAATACAGTCATTAGCCTTAACCATTCTGTCATTTTGGGCTTAGGGCACATTCATCCATCCTCTCACCTACTGCTTAAGGACCTTCACAGTCTTCAGAAGAATGTAAACAAAGTTCCTCTCCTACGCGACAAAACAAAACTAAAATCAAAACCAATTACTCCTATATTTAGTGTCTACACCCTCTTTTTCCTGAGCAGACAACACGAGCTCCCATGCCTCCCCAGAGACTGTTGTAGAAGATGCTGCTCAGCTACATGCCTGGTAGGTGGGATAGTTCACTCAGGCTTCCCAGTTACCCTGGGATAGCTGAGGATCTTATCACTGGAATAGCCTGTGAGATGCTTCCTTCACATCTTGTCAGACCTCCCACAACAGCAACTAGAGCAGTACGCATACCTGTTTAATGCTGTCTTCATCCATGTTCTTACACTTCCGGTGAACTCACCTCCATCAATCAAGCTGTTTCTCCTGAACACAGCATTACGCAATATATTTGTCCTTCAGAAGATGGCTTCTGGGTCTTAACTGAAGTTGTCCTATGTTCCTTCTTCATCCAGAAAGCCTTGAGTTTGCAAAGACACTTTCCCTTCATTTGTGCAGTCCTCCTAGAGGGTGAGTGTTTGTAGCACTATCACTGAGCATCAATTGATTCTTTCTTTGAGAAAAACAACAAACCCATGAGCAAGTATGTCCCCTTATGGACATTCATTGGGAACCAATGGCACTTACCTGAAGGAAAAGTGCTGTTAATGGTGATCTGATCACAGAAACATGATCTTTCTGTTTGAGGAAGCACAGCTAGTAGCCTTTTAATGGGGAATACCCTGCTTCTCTCCCTTTATTCTCTGAGTAGGGCTTCAAGTTGCTGCTTTTGACCTTCTCTTAGAATCTTTCCAGAGGAACTTTATCTGCCCTCCTCTCCATAAGGATTAAATGAGACAGAATCTGAATCACTAGTGCACTACACCTGCAGCCCAGATGATTCAGGGAAACCTCCTTTACACAGGAGATCTCCCTTATATGTAACTACCAGCACAAGTACTGCACCTGGGGAGACCCTGTTGTAAATACCGTCAGTTGTGTAAGTAGAAGAGTTCAGTATGGCTCTTGGAAGAGAAGCTGAGAAAGCCTGGAAGAAGTGGAAGAGATCAGGACAAAATCTAGCAGACTGACCCTGGCAGCTAATGATTTATTGTTAATACCAGGAAGCCCATCAGAATGTTTCTAAATGGGGTGTGTGTGTGCGTGCTATTCTTATTGTTTTGGCAAAGTCCTTGTGTCACAGTCATGGAAGTGTTCCTCATCATCATCTGTTTCTTGCTGAGGGCCACCCACTACGTGATGGCTTTGTGGTCTCTGATGCTGCGGGACATCCAGGAACACATTGCATCTGAATCAGTACCGCCTTCCTGATTTTTTCTATGAGCATCTGAATTCGAGCTGTCTCAGTGTGGTGCCAGAGAACACTTCATCTTCCAAAGATTGTTGAAAGGCTGGAAATGCAGCTCTGAGCATGCTGCCAGAAGTATAATAGAAAATATATCTGGAAACTTAGATAGATTGCTATTGTTCTAAAAGAGATAGCAATCTATACAGCAGATGGCAACAAAAATGGGTGGAGGATGTAATTCAACAGTGATATACCCCCAAAATTTCCTGTTTGTTTATAGAGTGCTAAGAGAAAAATGCGCATTCAGAACTCAAAGAAGCTACATGGGCTTTTGCTTGGGAAGAGGAATGAAATCTGCCATGTCTGCAGAGTAGTATGGTAGATCTTGCTAAAGTGGCTCCAACAATGCACTCAGACACTAGTTTCGTTTACAGCTGGATGACAGTGTTTTATGCATTAATATAATAGTACAATTTAAAATCTTCCACTATAATTCCAGGCAAACTTGATTTTATGACAAGGTTTGTCTCCTACATTGGAAGAGAGGTACATTCCCTGAAGGAGAAGATAATTACACACAGAAGACACTACAAGAAGAAAAGGTGGGTGGGGGGAGGAAGGGGCCAGGCATGGAGTGGAATTGGTCTGAAAAATGGCAGAAGAGAAGCTGATGTCAACATTGTTGAAGAATGACCCCTATCTGGAGAGAAAATCCTTAATGATCATAATTTTTAAAAAATCTCCTTCATGAATAAAGTATGAAAGAATAAAAGAATTGTAATTGCTGGAATTATTAAAGGGTATTTCGCACTTCAGCATGTTAAGAGCTTTAGAGCCATGTGTTACTGTGGTAGGTCAGCAAAGATCTCCTTTTTAGGAGAAGTTTGCTTTAAACCTCTAGCATTTGTATTCCCTGCCATGTGACATTAAGCAGCATCCTCATAGGTTGAAAATTTTCGTGCCACTTTCGCTTTAAAAGTCACACGACTGAGCTGCGAGCTCAGTTTCTTCCCGTGCTCTTGGCCACCGCGGAGCCTGCCTGCCTGCCTGCCTGCTTGTTTCTTCTGGAGCACCGCCGCTTCCTCGGCAAAGTGCCGCCGCCGCGAGAGACCAGCCCAGGAACCGCGCGCTGTGGGGGATCGGAGCCCCCTCATCGCGACTGAGGAGCCGCGCACCCAAGAACTGACCAAGCTGCTTTCGCCGCCCGGCCACTTGCTGCTGCCTGCACCCCGCTGTTTCTTGGCGAGGGAGCCACACGCCCGCTGCTGCGTGCCTGGAGCCCCACCAAGTCGGGTCCGGACTGCCTGCGCGCCTGAGAGCTGTTTGTTTTTGCTTTGCTTCATTCCACGATAGAGACTGGTAGGATTGTGCCGATTCTACTCTATCTTGCGCTGCCAGGTAATTCATAACTGCGCGGGTTCCTGTGTTCCAGTCACATGGCAGCACCACGTGGACGCGGTCCGGACTGCCTGCGCGCCTGAGAGCTGTTTGTTTTTGCTTTGCTTCATTCCACGATAGAGACTGGTAGGATTGTGCCGATTCTACTCTATCTTGCGCTGCCAGGTAATTCATAACTGCGCGGGTTCCTGTGTTCCAGTCACACGGCAGAACCACGTGGCTGCCACCATCTCGGATCACCGCCGCAGATCGGTTTTTGCTTTTGCTACTGACTGTGGCTTAACCCTCGCCTTCCCCAAACCCTAGATATCTCACTGGTTTTCTTTTGTATTTAACATATATCTGTTTGTAGTGTTTGCTTTTGCTACTGACTGTGGCTTAACCCTCGCCTTCCCCAAACCCTAGATATCTCACTGGTTTTCTTTTGTATTTAACATATATCTGTTTGTAGTGTTATTAAAGTTTGTTTCAGTTTTCCAAAAAGCATTTTAGAGGTCTCACAAGTTCTTTTCTCCCTTCCCCTATCTCTGGTGGGATAGGGAAGGGTATTGTCATCATCAGACCTTGGCTCAGCCTCGGCCAAACTGGTGACAGTTACAAAGAGAGCAGAATAGGATTTTTCATTTTGGTGACAAAATTCCATCCACAGCGTGGTTAATGAGTAGAGCAATTTGACAGTAAAGGAAAGAATCACCACACACAAATGCAAGACAAACTGGAAGATTTTACAAAGCATGATCGCTAATCTAAGTTCAAAATAAATCCATAGATGACGAAAAGAACATTCAGCCAAGAAGAAGTGTTTACTTCTAGTAATAAAAAGATAGTCCTTGTAGCACCTAACCTGGAGGATGCGAGCTAGAGAGCTGCAATGGATGTGACATCTATGAGCTAGAGATCTGCAGCTGGCATGAAAGCTCACTTTGACAATGTGGGTAATTTAAGATCATAATTTAAGGAACCGCAACAGATCAAACGGGGTTCAAAAATACAGAGTGCATGGGATGTGTGAAAGCTGTGTCCTTGGCCAGGATGCTGGCTTATTGTGGGGTTGGCTGATCACGTGACTGGTTGATACAAACCCTGGACGCAGGATACCGTGAGACTGCTGAAGTATGTGAATCTCCCGTTTGTCTGCATATTCCGGGTTCCTTACCTGTAGCTATAAAAGACTTGTAGAAAATAAAACTTGCTTAGCTGCCTCAAGCTGAGTCGTCTTTCAGTCCGTCACAAGTCCTGAAACTTTTTGAAGCTACAAATTTGTGGTAGCATTATGCTGAGTGGATAATTCTATTTTATACTGATTACCAGGAAAAGGTAGCTTTTTGCTGACCGTATTATCAAACCTACAGACTATTTTTTAAACTAAAACCACGTTACTCACGTAACATGTCTTTAACCCCAAGTAACCCCAGTCTATTTATCTGTAGGATAAAAATTATCAACAATCACTCCCTAATACAGATTTTTGTCCTTCACAGGCAGTGAAACTCTCATTGTCCCAACAAAACGGTCTGTTTAGTGAGAATTGCAATTTGTGCCTACAACTTTATAAATATTTCCTGCTTATCTTTCCTGACACATCACTGGTTTATTGAATACAAGAACAAGAAGACTCAGAGTTTATGTTCAAATTCACCTTAAAACTTTTATTCCACTGCAGGCAGAACATATTGGCATAACTGTTAGAATAGACCGCTGCAGAGTTAGGCTAACATTCGTAAAGGAGTAAAAGATCCTTTAACGTAAGTGCTCTCCACAGGTAATATCTTTTACAGACCTTTCTGGAGAAAAGTTACTTATTGTAAAGCAAGGAAATGCTTAAGGTTTTCAACAACTCAGATAAATATTACACTTAGGTTAGAAAAAGGAAACTTCTAATTAACTTTCTAACTTAATTTACATTTAGACTTCGAGTTTTGGAATATTGGACTGTGGTTTTAGTACATGAAATTTGAAGGTATTAAGGAAGGATATGTACCATATCTTGAAGGAGTAAGTGATAATATATCCTTTTCCTTTTAATAATTCTTCTTTGGTGTGTACAGGTGATATGAAGAAAAGTTTTTAAATGTTTTGGGTATTTCTGCTGTCTAACCAGCTATATTTACAGTATGACTCAAAATCTGGATACTATTGAGACATTCGGATTTGTTTCCTTCATCCAAATCATTCACTAGGTGACACTCTTGTATCATAGTAAGTTCTCTTGGTCTGCAAGACCTCAGACTAGCTCCTTAAAATGAAAACACAATTTTTAATGTAAATAATTAAAGGCAGTACTTTATTTTTACATGAAGTGCTCTGTAGACAACAGTCATACTTGTAAGCTAATATTAAACTAACTTTTAAAAAGATTCCATATGGTGACTACTGCTGAAGTGATCTTATGCATAGCGTAACAGTCCAGCAACAATTCCTTCGTCTGAAGCTGAGCTGTAATGAAAAGAGTTTTACTTCATTTTTTCCCGTTAAATTATTGCAAAAATTGCTCATTGTAAATTCAAAGTACAGTAATAGATTCTGCAAGGGTGAGTTACTATTTTTGTATACCGCCTGAAGTAAAAAGCAAAGAACAAATTACAAAATACAAGTAACTCCTTTCAATTATGGACATTTCTTTTGCCTAATTAAACTGGAAGACTGAAATAATACATCCTGGTTGGTTGGGTTTTGTTTGTTTTTTTTTTTTTTCCCCTCAGGGTTTACCTAAAAGGTTAGAATTCAAAGGATTTCTCCAGTAACTTAAGAGAATATCTTCTGTACTAACAGATATAATCACTAAATGTCTTTATCAATTCCAAGTTCATCACTCCAGCCACTTTTCCAGTCCCCCTCCTGGTTGGTAAACTTGATGTGAAAGCTGTAGAAGAACAGATTCAGCATACTTTATTTCCTCACATGAAGATGGTCTACGAAAACGGGATCACCCAGTGTTCTTTGTCCAATATTATGAGTAGAACAGGTGATAATATAGTGTCCCGCTAAATCTGTAGCATATATAGCATCCATAAGAACATTTAATGTGAACCTAGTCTAGCACAGCTCTTTCACGGGCACCCCCTTGCCGTGGGGAAGGAGCTTGCGTGCCCTTCTGAGGTTGAGAGCTGTGCTGGTGGTGGCATGTGCCTCCGGTGGGGTCTCCCAGGCCAGACAGGTCTCAGCTGAAGGGTCAGACACAGTGTGTCCACGGGCAGGATGGGCTCACTAGCCTTGGGGCACCATCCTAGGAGAAGGACAACTCTGACTCCAAACCCGGGCAGATGGAGCTCGTTTAGCCTTGTAAGGCATCCATCATCTCAGAGAAGGACACTCGAACCAAACCTACGACCTGAGGACTTTGCTGTCACCGTCCAAGCTCTCTAGGCCCTGGCAAATGAACCTCAGGTGTAAAGGGTGGAGCCAGTTCCGTGCACCCTGGTGCCTCACCTAAAAAATCCACCGCGCAGCCCCGAAGGGTGCACTCATCGCTTGCAGTGAGCGTGGGGAAAGCCCTTCCCAGATCTTCATTTGCGAAGCCAAGCCGTGATGAGTCTAGCACAGACAATGAAAGAGGTTCTCAGAAGAGGATTTCAACGTTTATATAACTATTGGAAGACTATCACTTCTGTATAGTGCTCTTAACCTTGGTGTTTAAGATAATGGATTTTACTCCTTTAAATAAATCTGTTTTAAAATTTCTTTTCTGCAGAGGAGATCATGGTAAAGGAAGTTTAGACCTTTGCTTTCTTTGTACAGTGTTTGTATTTGTAAGAATTATGTTTCCAGTTTTCAAACAGAATGTTTTAGTGGATGAAGTTGCATCAGTGCTATGGCTTTTCTTATCATAGTTTTAGGAGGAAAAATAATCAATGATTTCTTGTTTTTAGCTACCTAGCCAGAGTCATTATGCCTAACATGCTATAGTTTTTCATATATTTAGACTGAGGGAAAAAAAAAGCTTCCCATTTCTTATGTAGCAAAATAACTCCTGAGCACGTATTTTACGGATTGTGGTTTGTGCTTTTTTTGAGAAGTGTATAGACATCATACGCAGTTTTAAAAGTTATTCTATTGTCTAAATTCAAAGACACGATGGAGATCAGAAGAGTAACAACAACAGGCAAGGGTTGAAGAGAGAGAGAACTGGAGACACGTGGACCCACGTGCTGTCATTCACTGCCTCAGAGGAGGCACACGGGTGTTGGAGTGCATGGGAAGTGGCAGTTGCCAGAAAGCACCTGACGCTAATGGATGCCTGAAGAGATGTCCATCAGTGCTGAAATATCACTTCGTTGTTTTGAGACTGGATAAGGAGTGCCCAGCCCTTTGCTGTTAAGAACACAGAATTCAGGTGTTGAACATGCTGGAAAATAGTCGACATCCCTCGCTCCTAGGCAGTGTTGAAGCATCTTAGTGAAGCTACTTAAGAAAGCTACTAGGACTGTACCAAAGTCTGCAGTTTTCTACTACAGTTTAAATTAAATTCTTATGCTCTAAGACAACCATTTTTAATGATAAATTTTATATATATTATGTATA
>NW_010387668.1:0-208 GCF_000710305.1 Buceros rhinoceros silvestris
GAACCGTCCCAATCCATGCAGGAAGCCACCTCATCCACACCTCTTCTATCTATGATTTCAGGGGTCATGATGTGCGTGTTTGAGCTGCTCTGCTCCCCCCCGCCCCCGCCATGACTGTGGTGGCTTCGAGACCTTTCGGAAGGTGCACGGTCACAGCTTTTCGCCCCACTCCAAACCACCACAGCTGTTTCACCCCGCATGTCACTAC
>NW_010387668.1:518-2038 GCF_000710305.1 Buceros rhinoceros silvestris
TTGGGTTTCCTCATGCCTCTGCAGTGGGGCTGCATTTTTTCCAGTTGTCCCTGAGGAGCCGTTTGTGTCCCGTTGGGGTTGTGCAGGCATGTCGCAGGCTGCCCAGGGCAGTGGTGGAGTCCCCATACCTGGAGGGGTTTCCCAGCCGTGTGGAGGTGCTGCTGAGGGACAAGATTCCACTCAAAGATTTTTCTTCTCTCCACAAACTTTGCTTCTTTTCCATCCCTAGAGCAACGACGCTGCTTTACGCCACTTCCAGTACTTTGGGTTTAACCTCAGATCATCAGTGGCTTCTCCACTGAGCAGAACAGCCCCGCGGTGACAAAACCGAGATGGTGGTATTTCCTCTTGCTTTTCTGACCCTTCCTCCTCTTCCTTCAATTTTCCCTTTCTTCAGTCTGCCAACACTGGTACCACACAGTGACCTTCACTGGGCTTGGCCACAGACTTCTTGGTGCCTTCACCCCCCAATAAACCTACTTGTCTACTGGGTCTCCCGACAAAGCCCTTCCTCTTCCTCACCCCTTTTAGTTATTAGAGGGGCAGGGCTGCCCTCTTCTGATCACTCCGTATATCTCGTGTTGGGATTGTCACCTCATGATCTGACCAAAGTGACCAAAACCTGAGTCTGGAAGCCCTAAAGTCCCACTGTCACCTCAGTGGATGGTCTAACCCCACCAGTGAGGGTTTGGTGCCATCACGTGTGGGTTTACTACGAGGATGAGGAGGGGCTGGAGCCTCGCTGTGCCGAGGAAAGGCTGAGAGCCCTGGGGCTGTCCCCTGCAGAGGGTGGCTGGTCGTCACCTGAGACAGCTCGCGGCTCCGGGAGCTGCACAACTCTCCGCTCAGCCAGACTTTGAACCAGGGAACACAAGTCTTCCCACTTCCCCCTCTTGCCTCCAGAGTGGCAGCGCTGGCCTGGGGCCATCCTCCTGGAGAAGACCTTTGTCTGACACCCCAGATGACCCCAGTAAGTGGTGGGAGCCCCTGAATCCACCACTCAGCCCCACTTCTTCCACCCGCCTGCTCAGCTGCCTACCCACAGCTTCCCACCTCCCACGGTGTCTCTCTCTGCCCCTTCTTTTCTCTGTCCATCTCCTCCAAGAGCAGATCTGGGCTCCTCAGGGCTGCTGGAACAGCCCAGGGTGGTGGTGGAGGCCCCATCCCTGGAGGGGTTTCACAGACCTGTCGGAATATCATCACCTCCGTTTCACAGAACGTCATCACCTCCGTGTGCTCTTCCCCATCCCACCTCCTGCAGCAGCGCTTTTTCACCGGCCTTCTCACGTGGGGAGACGCAATGAGAAGCTCCTTGGACCTAGGGGGGAATTCCCACGAATGCAAGGATGGAGCTGGCACCCAAGCACTGCTCATCACATGGGCCTTGAGTGGTTCTCACCCATGGACTGGACAGCAACGGTGACACGATGGCAAGGTAAGCGGAGATTGTCTTTTATGATGCTATTTACAAGTTTTTCCATTTAAAAAACGGCCCCGTGATTAAATGTAAGTGTAGAACC
>NW_010387668.1:2273-2667 GCF_000710305.1 Buceros rhinoceros silvestris
TTCCATAGAGGCCGGGCGTGAAGTGGCCGGTTATGAATCTAGTGCCACAGGAAGTGTCATTTCCTTCGCAGCGTCTTCGTCCAAAGGTCAAATAATCGCATTTTTATTCCTTTTTGTGGCCTTGGTGAGTCCGTGGAGCTGGTGGCACCAGGTGGCACCGCACCGTGTGACATCCCATTTCTAGCTCCCTTGACTCCCGCCCAGCTCTTACCACCACGATTTGCTGGTCCGCTGGGCAGCTGCCCGAGACAGGACTCGCCGCACCGCTGAAATGCATCATACGGGGCCTCCTGAGTGCTCGGAGAGCTCAGACCTACCGTGCGCAATGGAATTCCTGTGCGAGAAACCGAACGAGGAGGATGCGCTAAGCCACAATTTTGATTCCAATCAGAAG